>NC_142619.1:57816364-58117233 GCF_059453375.1 Lepisosteus platostomus | reverse complement strand
TACAGTACTTAACAGCACTAACAAGACCCCAGTCAAAAGCAGGATGTTGGAGAGAAGCACGGTTTACAATAGTCAATCAAACCTAAATAGCCTGTCATCGAGAGGGTATCAAAACCCCCCTAAAACGTGGGAAGATGTGTTCATGCTATGTTGGCGTGTAATTCCAGAATTAAACCCGGGACAGCACAGACGGCCATACCTGTATTCACGGTCCATTATTTGTAGAGCATTTTTTCAAAACAATACTGTTCTTGCTAGTATCCAGGAAATGGCCTTGCTTCAATACTCTAGGTCTTGTAGCCTCACCCTATATTCACAATGAAATGCCGCGGTCTCTGAAGCAAATGTTCCTGTCTGAACTGTGAGCATGGTTTTATACTGTATTCAGCTGGGCTGTGAATGAAGTTTTTATGTCCCGAGTCACTGACATTTCTTTCCTACATCTGCCATTGACTGAGGAAATTGCTTCTTTAGAAACAGTACTTCGTTGTTTTAGATTAAAGAGTTTATATTAGAGGCTGACCTGTCGTTATACAGTAGGTTTTGGTATTGTAGCTGTAGTGAATTGTTGAGAAGCAATTCTTATTTCTGTATTTTTGCTGCTCTGGTTTCTGTTAAGATGTGATTTGCAACTGTATCTTTTCATTACCTCCCTGTTGTTCATTGTTCTTTTCACTGTATCTGCACACAGTTGTTGGTTTGGCCATGAAAAGGGCTTTTTAAAATGAATCCGTTATTGAACAACACAACGACTCTTTCTCCTTCTCTCTCAGTTGTCTAAATAAGGCAAGACAGCTGCTGCAATAATAACACTTTAGGATGAAAAATGAGTAAAAATAAAATGAGACTGTACACAGCTCATCAAACAAAAATATATCAGCGGCTTAATCATTTATTTTATTATGCAGTATAGACTAAGTTTAGACACACTATATTTATGTATGCAATATATGCCACAAAGATCTGGCTGTACAAAGACAGCATAAGCTCCATTGGTTATTAAACCCAACATAGTAAAAAGACATCCTCCCAGTATCTATCAAACCTATTTTGCCAGCAAACATAACTGATTAGTATAAAAATATCTGAATGGAGGAATAAAACTCTGACATTTGATAGCATGGTTGTATCTATTTTTTTCCCCCAAAACATACATAACTTCCCACAGTGACAAGGAGTTGATTGTGAGTTGCTGTTCCCCATATGTTTTATTGTCCACAGGAACACCAAAAATAGTATAAACACAATTCCTAACATGCAAAACATTCTTGCACGTCTGATGTCAGAACTTTCAGCTTCAAATAATAAGGTCTAAACCATCAGATACAGTACATACAGTAGCTGCTTTCATGTATCATTTGATAATACCAATTGACTGCGCAGCATTTTAATATTTTACTTGCACATGTTGTATGGTTAACATGAGACACTTGTTTTACATTGTGGAAATTCTGCTTAATTTCAGTAACTTCGGGGTAACTTCAGGACTGTATTCGTGCAAGAGCAATTTAAGGTACTGACTGATTTGGTGACCATAGTCTGACCATAAGGATGAGGTCATCAACTCTCCCCTCAAAGAAGTACAATCAACCGAGGGCCAGCTGCAATGGGGTGCAGAATGGTGAAAGATGGGAAATTGGGTCTTCACCTGTGCTCATACTTACTCTAGGTACACCAGGTTCAGGTGGACTATCCATGTTCTTAAACCATTTGAAACTTCATTTGTCACATTAGTTATTTTTCCTGTAATTACCATCCCAATCAAAGCTAGTTGAAACATATTAACTCATTTTCAAGAAAGTCCTGGAAATTGTAATTGTAATGGCTGTTGCAATAGGTTGGTCGGAAGAGCTGAATCAAACTTTGTTGTCTTCTAAGGGTATTTGAGCACAGCACAGCAGAAATTTTCCTTCAGCTGCATTTTGGTTTCACAGAGAGTCTGCTATTGTTGCTGTTCACCTTCTGACAACATTGACTGCAATGATGATGCAGTTGTTAAGTTTAATATTTTATTAAAAGCCTGAATGCTCAAGCTGAAGACTTCTAAGGGTAAGATAAGTTACAGTGATTAGTTACAAAAACTAAAGAGAAAAAATTAAATATGTTGATTTCAGCCCTGTGAAGTCAATATTTGGTAAAAGCAATTATAGCTACACCAATTATAGCCTCAAGTCTTTTGGGGGTAGTTTTTTTTACCAACTTTGCACACCATCTTGGTGAAATTTTGCCAATTCTCTAAAAAGATTAATTCAAGCTCTCAGGTTACATGGGGATTGCTTATGGGCAGCAGTTTCCAAGTCTTTCTACAGATTCTCAACAGGACTTTGACTGGGCCACTCATGGACACTCTCTTACTCTTAAGATACTCCATTATAGTTCAGGCCTAGTGCTTTGGATCATTGCTAATAGTTGAATTTTTATCCAAGTTCTAAGTTTGAAGCAGTTTTTCCTCTATGAGTTGCCAGTATTTTGTTCCATCAATGTTCCAGTCAGTGTTGACAACATTCTATAACATAATGCTGCCAGCAACATGCTGGACAGTAGGGATAGTGTGATGCAAATTGTTTGGTTTGTGTCATTTAGACCAAAATGTTCCAGTTTTGGCTTGACCGACAACAATACATTTTGCCACATGTTTGCAAATCATTGAGGTACTTTGTTCATGCAAAATTTGAGATTGTATTCACTTCTAGCCTAGGTGGCCCGGGAATGCCCAGGATATTGTTAAGCCAGGGACATTTTTGTCCCATCTCAGCCACTAAACTCTTTCAAAGTGACATCCCTAACCCGTTTTCTCCCTGTCTGGCTGCTCCGTTTGGAGGTTAGCCAGATCTATGTAGTGTGTGGGAAGTATGATATATTTTCCACTTCTTAATTATTATCTTTGTTCTGAAAGCTCTTTGGCCTTCATATTTGAATATTTTTCTTGAAATTCAATACCTGAATGAGAGAACTTATAGAGGTGTATTTATTCTGAGATCTTGATGTGATTGTGCATACAGGCTGTCCAATTAATCGTGTGGCTTGATCAAGTAATTGAGCACCTAAATTAACCTAGATTTGCCTCAGAACAGAGTTTGAATACTTATGCAGTCATGACTTTTCATTGCCATTTTTCTTTCACATTATTTACTTCTTTTTGCTTTTCTTTGAATTTGTGGAGTAGCTTGTGTATATACTGTAACAAATATGAATTGGTAGTTCAAAGTGTCAGACTTCAAGCTTTAAAGAAACAAAATCTGAATCACCTGGTACATGTGCAGTGTTTGAATACTTTGCAAGGTACTGTATATTAGTCTAGCCTGCAGAGTTTTTTCTTTTTTCATTATAGAGCTTGATGGTTCTTTCTCACCCATCAGTAGTAATAGGACTTCTTTTCTCGACTCCCCATACAAGACAGCAAAGAAGAAGCAAGAGAGACCAGCAGTCTTGGCTCATAAACAGCTTGAGAGATGGAGAAGCAGGCTTACAAGACAATGGGAAAAAATTAATGGGTATTGTGGCAGATCATGTGGTCAACTGGATGCTTTAAAGGGAATCATAAAGTCCTTTCAATATGTTTTAAACCATAATATATCAGTTAGCACAGGCAAACCCTCATCTAATACTTGATTACCTCCATGTAGTTTCATTTTCAATGGGAAAATGGTCTTTCAGTAACCTGAATCGGGTTCATGATCATGTCTTCAGCACATACAGCATGATAGACTATATTCTTTGTGTATTATTCATATGAAACTATTGATTATCATTTTACTAAAACAGCTTTTGCACTCATAGAGTGAATTAATTGATATTTACATTAACAATATTAAGGAGATTAACTTCACACAATAGGAGATTAACATCCTCAAATGCCTGCAGTTCCAAATCATATCACTCTAAAGAAACATTTCCTTCTTTCCAAGGTCTTCTTATTTATTATTGAAAGCATTTAGGTTTTGACCATTTCAACCTTTAATGCAAACTACATATAAAACCCTGCTAAGCCGTTAGTCTGCTTGTGCATAGAAGTTCAGGAAACAGGAATTTACAGTATTACGTTTTTTGTTTTTATTAATTATGTATTGAAAGAAATTTACAGAATTAAACATCATGTATCTCTGTTTGAAATTGTGGATTTTTTCATTTGTTAAATATGTGTAAAGGGTCAAATATTCAGAAATCCCATGAAAGTCACACCTGTTCCTTCCTACAGTATGCCATTCCTAGGGAGCAGTGTGGCAAGGTTCTTAGGTTGGAAGGTTGTGGGTTCAACTCCCAGGTGTGATGATGCTGTTATCCCCCAAAGCAATGTCTTTAACCCAGTTTACTTATAGACAATGCATAGTTATGCAAATGCATTATTTTGGATAAAAATGTCAGCCAAATCAGTTAACAACAGTATAGTAATTCCCAAGGAAAACAATGCACATGGAGTAAGCAGTAAGCAGCCAGGAGCTGCTGAGCAGATTCTGTGAGTTCAGGACAGCTGTTGCTTTAACCTTCCATTCCCCTTTCAGTACTTTATTTTTTAATTCTTTTGCTGTCGTTCATTGAACAGACACCAGACAAACAGCAGGGTTTCCATTTATCAGACTGATCCTCTGCCAAAACAATCATGAGAAGTGAAGGGAAGGCAGAATGAGGTTGGTTTACAGAGCTGAGCCTTGGTACTCATTTCTGTCCCACAATTCTGTTTTTAGGAAGTGTTCTGGTTTGGTATGGTTTGGTTTGTTTTTAGGTTTACACCTCAATAGTTGGGATTTTATTTTCTCTGCATTGCATGACAAGGCCACATAGCTGATCAGCAGTCACAAAACTAAGAACAACAAAATGGATATATTTGTATATTGTGTCAGTCATTAAGATTTAAATTTAACACACCTATTGCATGTCTGGGCAAAATAATGTGATTTAGACAATAATCTCCATTTTGTCAGGTCTCTTTGCCCTCCCACGATGTCCTTACAAACTACTTGCTTTTTACAAAAAAGAAAAAGAAATAATGCATACAATACTTTGTGATATTTGCAGAGGTGGAGGTGTTAATCTTTTGCCTTTTTTTTTCCATGAGATTATAATGCCACGTTAGAAAGGTCTTCAAGCAGCTTTAATAAAGGGTGAGGAATCTTGACAGGAAAATAGCGCGAGATCCACCGACCACTTATTTAAGTGTTTCAAGATGACCTGACTGGAATTTCATGAGTCAGAACACAGATACTGAATATTCTGAGCCTAAATACACCTTGCCTGTACTTTCTGTGTAAGGTTATGATCTAGTCAGAATGTGACTGTTAATAAGAAATGTTACAAACAAGAGGAGGCCATTTAGCCCATGTAGCATGTTCGGTATTGTAGCGAGTTCAGGTTCCAGGGCTTGTGCCCTCACCGCTCTGCCCCAGTTCGTCCCTCACCCCCTGGACTCGAACCCGGGTCTCCGGCGTCGCTCAACAGGGGTCCTGCCAGCTGAGCTAAAGAAGACCTTCGTCAGCCCGAGCCGCCAACCTCCCTGTTATGCGCAGGGGCGTATTCGTTACAGTATTTAGTAGGTTCTAGCTTCAGCAATGTTGCTGGGGAGCTTGTTCCAGACTCTGCTACGTCTTCGGCTAAATAAGTGACTCCTGTTATTAGTTTTCATTTCATAGGTATTCAATACTATTTACGAATAAAACTTGGTGTTTTCTTCATCTTAATCTTAGCCTTAATCCTAGCCTTAATCTTAATCCCTTGATTACTCAAGGCCCTCTATTTTTAAGAAATATACAATATTTATATATTTGATATTTACATAAAACAACATATAATGCTTTTTCACATTGTGTCAGAGGAGTCTGTCACGAGGCACGCGTAGCACTGGAAAAGACAAATCGCCCACTCTCCACCGACCAGTTGCTAGCTAGTTCCTGAGGGTGCACACTCGGGGTTTGGCTGATGACTGGTGTTATTAGTCGTTTGTTGAGTGGAGGCACAGATACATCCATAGAGAAACAGACATGGTGATTGTCCGTTCGTTTATAGTGTTGCGATTGTGTGAATGGAGTGCACTCTCACTTCAGAGTCAGTCAGTCAGTCAGCGGTGTAAGCAATATAAGATGCTCTTCAGCCTGGAAGGGGGTTGGTTGGTTGGTAAACCTTTTTTTTTCATTTTTCTTGTTTGGGTAGAGGAGCATCTAAACAAAAAACTAATCAGCCTCCTCCCTCTATGGGGCAGGATGGGTCACCTTTGCTGGGCAAATGATCCTGGCACAAGGCCAGTCAACATTTGAGTCCTTAGTCTCTGGAATCTTTTGGCTGTCGATTTTAGATGTCAAAGGCCCTCTATTACAATATTTTATATCTCTGCTAGCTTTTCCAGCAGTTAAGAATCCTACCAGGATAGTTTTTGTTTCTCCCACACCTGAGGGTTATTAACACAGCCAATGTTGTAGGTACAGTATCTGAAAGTTCTCTAAGCAAAGGAGCAAAGCAAAAGAGACCCTTTCTCTTAAAATCAGATTCAGCTGCCTGTGCTAATGAGAGTGATCTGAATCGCGGAGTTCTGCCTGCTCATTAGGTGTAGATTTTCATTTTTGGTAAACGTATGATTAATTTTTACATTTCTGTTTCGTCAGGGAGGGGTAGCTCAGGCTTCCTTTAGCATGTGTCCTTATGAAAGCAATGGGTCCCTGCCTGTGTAATGTAATGAAACATACACTAGCCTTTTAAATGCAGTTGAAAAGCAGCAGATGTGGTTCACAATGTGGTATTGTTGCTTAAATAGTTATTTGCAGTAAGGGATAGTGAAACGCACAGTGTGTGGCTTAAATAGATTTTGATCTGCCATTAATTTTAAATGAACAGCGAACACAGTGTATAGAGTGTGAGCTGCATAGCCTTTTAGTGGGTTAGCTTGGCTCAGTTCTCCACCTGTCTCCTCCCTCTGCAATGTAGTTGGACTGGGCAGCTCACAGTGGTTGCCATGGTGATAATTTTTAATATTCCATTCAAGTTCCTTTTCCGAGGAGAAGTCTTTGTAAACAAGGAAACTTCTGGACCATTTGATCCAGAGGATGTGCATGATTTCTGAGACATTTTCTTAGCCATAAATTTAAATTAGTTTTATTTTAACTACCAACCAATCTAATATTCAGGGAATGGAGTGTGTGTGGAGTGGAATGAGAGATTTAAAAGTTGCATATACACCTACCAATCTAATACTTTGTACCATTAATTATATGAAATTTAATATATTTAGATTTCATGTTTTGTATTTTAATATTAAATCTAATATTAAATGCAGTGTATTGCTGTTAAGTTACAAGCTCGCTTATCTGCGTATAAGGCATACGAACCTTTTCAAAATGGGTTCATATCAGTGCACAGCACAGACACAGCTCTTGCTAGGGTTACTAATGATCTGCTGATTACTTTTTTATTCCTTCTTTCCTGCTGCTCATCTGAGCTGACACTGTTGATCATACAGTCTTGCTGAATAGATCAAGACGAGTTATCGGTATCACTGGAACTGCTTTGTTATGGTTTAAATTGAATTTATGGCAAAGATTTTGTTCAAATGCGCCTCATGGGCTTGTCTTCAACTATACGGTCATATCTGATGTCCCATGGGATTGTGGTCTCGCTCCACTTCTCTATGATCTGTATTTTACTATGTGAGACTCTTTACAGATGTGGAATGAACTTTAATTTCTATGTTTTTCTTTTTTTTTTTACCCACCGCTCCTCAGCTTGGAGGACGACTTTATTACTCCTTTATGTTACTCTCCCTCATATACTTTTTTCATGATTCATTAAATGCCATATTTTCCAACATTCATTTCCATACATTGTTTTTAATTTCCTTTCTCTTCTTCATTTATTAGGGAATAGTTCCAATATTATTTGTGAAGTTAACATTCAATGCAAAGGGGGAATACAATGTGAAATATATCTCACCAGCTGAAAGATAGGAGGCGAAGGAAGATTGTGAGATGAAAAGAAAAAATAATTCCGTCTATCTCGTTCATTATTATTGACATCTGGTGCCATTCCGGTATGCTTCTAATGGGCCATACATGTATATGTTCATTACTCAGGTTGGTAGCTGCTTCAGCAGGCCTAGGCTGCAAAGAAACAAGTAATAGGTTTATTCCATGCTGAAAAGAGAATAAAGAAAACACAGCGTTTCGGCCGTGGAGCCTTCTTCAGGTGTGAGGGAAGAAGGCTTTCTTTCTTCTCTTTTCAGCATGGAATAAACCTATTACTTATTCATTACTATTCCCTGTAGACTACTGTATATGATGCCTTTTCAAGTTTTGGTTCCCTTAAAACCTAACATTACTCAAGCACTATCTGCTTTGTCACACCGCTTCGATTATGATAAGAAATGGATACAACACACTGTAACTTTTTAGATCCGAACTCTGACAAGACTGAAGTCAGACTGATTGAATCTCCTTATCAGCTCTTCAAATTGTCTGTCTTTGTCTGCGTATTGATGATCCTGGAATTAGGACAATATTCCAGCAGGAAACCTTGCGGTCCGTTTTGTCCTGATTTTTGTGTGTGGAGCTTTTCACAGATCCTTGTCTTCGAGAAAAGCGTACACAGGTTTTTGTATTTTTTAGATTTGATTATTTTATATTCGAACACGTTCTTAGCAAGGAACAGGTAAAGGTTCATTCCATGCTTAAAGGTAAAGAAAAGAAACATAATTTCGTCTGTGAAGCCTTCTTCAGGTGAAGACCACCTGAAACGTTGTTCTTTTCTTTTCCTTACAGTGTTGAATGAACCTTTAAGCCTTTGCAGCCTTAAATTAAAATGTCTCACCTGTTTGAGCTTCCTTGCACTGGCTTCCAGTGGATAAGGTCTCAAACAGTTTGACGCGTGGTTACCTCCATGAACAGTTTTTTCATTATTCCCATTTGCATTCTTTTGACTCAGATCGAAATAATCTATCTTTCAGTTCCCAGTATGAGTCACTTATCACTGGGAGACTATGCTGTCTGGTGGGTTACTGACGTCCCAGTCCATATCAGATCTCGAAAGTCAGTCATCACTTCCATATCCTGTCTTAAAACGTACTGTTTGTTCTCTAGATTTTAATTAGAATTTTTAATTTGTGTATACCAGTGTTCCATGAAAAGTGATATATAAAGTAAAGGCTGTCATTGTTACCTTAATTAAATAAAAACAAATCATTCCTTTAATTACTTGTGAGGATCTCCAAATAATTTTGAATATTTTCCAAACCGCACCACAGAAATATATAAAATTATGCAATACACTAGCAAGCCCTTATTCAGAATATTGTGCATAAGTTTGGCCACAATGCAAAAAAGATAAACCTGGGCTGGAATCAGTCCAGACAATAGCAGCCATATACTGTACATTCCAGGGCTTGAGGGAATGCCCTACACTGACAGGCAAAAACAGAAGAACCTTTGTAGTCTTGAACAGAGAAGACTACAAGAGGACCTGATTCAAGTATTCAAAATCCTCAAACACATTGACAGACTCAACCCAGGGGGCTTCTTCAGAATCAACAGAGAAAAACAAACCAAAGGATACAAGTGGAAAGTACTGTACGTGGAATTTAAAACTGAGAGCAGAAAGCACTTCTACACGAATATTTGTGGGAGTCTGCAACAAGCTGCCCAGATAAACATGCTTCTAGCGGCCAAACAAGCTAGTTGGGCTGACTCGTTTGTTTCATTTCTTATGTTTTTATGCTCTCCGCAAATCATTGATCATTGGAACATGATCAAGTTGTATCAAATCCTTTTGGAATCATGTGATCTGCAAGCAGAGATATTTGCTTTTATTTTGCTAGGTTTCTATGGACAGTTTCAAACAGTTCAATGAACTGCCTTTTGCCTTTTAAATGAGAAACTAGATTTTCTATAATTGAGGATGGGACACCAGTTGGAACTGATGTATAGCATTGCTACAGTATACTAGGTACTGTATTGGAGATGAGGAGATTAGGAAATTAGGATCAATATCTCTTACCTTTTCTGGAATTGCCAATTATTTCAATATATACCCACACAAGCTGAAATTGCCTCTGGCACTCTCCTGTACCTGCACACATAGAGCCAGGCCTGTAGGCATGTCTTCGGACACGCCCATCTAAAGGAGCCATTCTTTGTTAGACGAAAGGCAAGCCCCACAGTCTCTCAGTGTCAGCAGTATAAGCCTGCATGTGCCCCAGAAGTTGCAGGAGACACAGGGAGACCCCACCCTGGGGAGACCTCCCTCCCCACCCTGTTTGTTCTCTGACTGTTGTGCCACCTGCTGCGGAAATGCCCCAAAATCCTTTCTCTAAATGATGTTTTATAAAATTGTCCCAGAAATGATCAAATAAAACTGAGCTCTTCATTACCTTAATATGGCAGCTTCCAAACTGAACTCCATGTACAGTATAATCAGACTGAAGATCCCCTTAGACTTTATTTTATATTGGATTTGTGTCTTTTGTTTTTACCGGTTTCCACGTTACACATCAGGATGCCTATTGATGGAATAGCAAAAACATCTAATGCATTTCAATTGAAATCATGGATCCTCGTACTTGTTATTTAATTGCTCGTGTCTGTTGTTTTTTTGGTTTCCAGATTGATACAGTAAGGAAGTACTGGAATGAGTGAGGTCAACATAGCAAAAGGTCATGGCTTTTTCTGTAGTTTACATAAATTTATGCTGTTTTTACAGAACCTTAAGTTCTTAGTAAACATGTGTAAGAAGCAGATTATAAATCTATTGATTTTCTTTTCAGTTTTATCTGTCCGATGTTGTTTTTATGATCAGTGATGTTGTTACAGTAGCCCTGACACATAAAGCAGGAAGCATTTTTGAAAAATCACAGTTTTTGCTTCTGTACCGTCTATTATGCTGTTTGATGTTTAAGTGATGTTTAATACATAAATGTCTTAAAGAATCTAAACTAAATTATTAATTTTTGGAAGGCCCCTGTGTTTAGGATGAGACCTCTGGAAAAGCTTGAGGGGTGTATCATGTTCATTCAAATGTTTCATCTGATCATAGAATGTGAATAATGCATAAGCTCTCTGAAAACTTCTGAAAGATAACTCAAGCTATGACACTTGAATGCTAAAAAATATTTTTGAATATATTTTTTTAAATCATGAACTCAAAGGGATGCAGGTATTAGAACTCTATAGTAATCTATGTTTGTTCTAAATCCTAGCATTTATCAGTACCCTTCTGTTCAAAACAAGAGATTGACAATTTTCCAGAGCAGGAAAGAATGTTTCTTTGTTTATAGATCTTAAATTTCTTGGCATTTCTAGCAACAGTAGAACTCAGGAGAGCAAGTTAGATAACTTAATGTAACCTCACTTCTGTGCTGCATTGCGCAGTGTTACGCTCTTCAATGAAGTATATCGGATTGAACAGCTTTTATCATTTCCACTTACAGTATATAGTCTGATACATTCAGTCATACAGTGAATTTTCATCTTTAATGTTCAATTAACGTACAATTTCAGGATTTATTTTCCTAATTCATCTGTAAAACCTAAATGATCTACAGTACACAATTAGTGTTTCTTTAATTTGTAACCCTAAACTACAAACTTGATTGTGCTTGTTTCTCAATATTCCCTCTGCACATTGAATAATGCACTTCATGAATTAGAATATAAAAAATGTTACAAACAACTTGGCCCACCTAGCCTGTTTCGTAGTAAATATTTGAAATGATTGTCTTGAAAAAATTATATTAATACTTTGAGGGGGCATGTATACTTGTATCAAGTTTTCAGGATTTTTGTTTGAAGTAAAATGCATTAAACCTTCCTACTTAATATGAATTAATAATAAACCACATTTATATACTGTTCTTCATCCTAAAGGATTCCAAAGCATTTTACAAATAGAAGGGGCTCTTTTCATCACCTGCTGCGCACACAGCTGAAGTTATTATGAGTACGGAGTGCAATTTAGCCAGACTGTGAATAATGATGAGTAATGGCATGGAATCTTTCATGATGAATACTCTGAAGAGTTCCTCTGACCTCCTGCAGTACAGTGCTCCTTGTTACCATAGTAATTTGGAAAATCTGGTCCAGAAAAAAGAGCACCACCTGCTGGTCCACCACCATCTCTTACAAGAAACAGCTTGGTTTTCCTTTGAGGTCATTATCTCAGACTCAGCCTAGGCTTGCTTTGGTTCCGATATCTGACAAGATCAGACTACAAGAGAGTAACACTTCATAACTCTCTTTGAACACTATTCCATCCTTTTCAAACACTATATATAGTTCAATATCTTCTTTCCAAAATTAAATAATATAAAAATTGTCATGTTTTAGGATACATTTGGATGCATGTGCAGTATATATCAAAAGGTATCTGTGCAGAGAATCGAGTGTTACTGGTATACAAATTTAAATGCTTATTCTTTGTAGAAGTAATGACAATCAAATACAGAGCCATTGCATAAAATTGCTTGCTTTGACAGTTGGAATTTCATGCAGTAGATGTCCCTATTAAGATGTTCAGTTTCTTCTATACCTTCATAATACTTTTATTGCACTTTTTTGTAACCAGGAAGATCATTGCTGCTACTATTTAAGTGTAAATCATTTAATTTGATCTTTTTCAACAATATGTTCGATCAGTTAAATGACGCCCTCAACTTTGAATGTCACCTCACTGCTATGCAATAGGTGTTGATGTAGTCTGTCTTTAAGGTGGTAACTTTGTTAACTTCACTGGGTCTCATGCCTGGACTGAAATGTGGGCAGAGGTCACAGTTTAGCAGTGTCACATTCCTTTCCGAGCCTGAACATTAATGAAAGGCATTGTACTGATCTGTTTCATTTTTGCGTAAAAATCTTTTTTCTTGCCCTTTATATTAAAGACCTTACAGAGGCCATGAAATTCACAATCAAAGGTTCGCAAAATATGTATTCATTTAAAGGCCTCAGTGTTCAAATCATCACTTTATTGATCTGTAAAGCTAAACCTTGAGCAGTTGTCAATACTTCACAATGACGGATGACAGTGGCATGCCCTCATGCAGACTTCTTCATTGTTCTCTCTCTGTAAATGCAGCTTAATGAAACATAGAGTGCATTCCATATGAGAAAATAGTTAGATGGAGATTTTGTACCCAGAATAAGATTTTTTTTTCAATCTGAAAATCATTAGATGCCTCACTGGCTTCTATATCTACACATCTTTGGCTGCTAATACACTATGCTTTTCCCTGTTTAAATGAATAAGGTATTAAGTTCTGTTGTATTTCCAAAGGAGGCAGTTATGACCTAGAAATGAATTTCCCTAAGCAGCAGGTATCCAGTTTGACGCGTCTGTTGGAGAGAAAGTGAAACAGACAGTTCTGGGGCTTCTATTGAAGGTGTGAATGAGTTTCTTTGTAGGCGTTTCCTCTTATTTTGATGCCTCTGTGCTTTTTCAAGGAAGATGTGCTGGTCTGCAGTATCTCTGTGTTTTGTCTGCATCTGTCTTTCAGCAAATATTCTGCTGAATATCCTTCATGACGTGCAACTGCATGTGGGTTTTATACAAAGCGTAATTAAAAATACACTAATCACTAGAATGGATAAGGAAGACAAGCCTTTTCCACTGGCCTATGAATTCCCAGGAAGCACCAGGCCAGATTTAATCTTTTTCACGTGGAAAACAGCTTTGCGAGAAAGCTGAGGTTTTGGCAAAGTCTAACCAACCAAAACCTCAACTCCCAATGTCCTGAGAGGATTCGTCTGAGGGGGAGTTAAATGGTCATTTCAAATCATTTTCCATTTGAGGAGGGGAAAATCAGAAATCACACTGACCCATTGATTTTGGTCATGAATCTCCTCCACAGGGAGAGGCATAGGCGGGCATCCAAACCCCCACTTGTCAGTAAAAGAAACACATGTCAGGATAGAGTAAGAAACCAAAATGGAACCATTGTTCTATATTTTAATCCCTTTAGATACCGAAACACAATCCGCTTCCTTCCCATATGATCTGAATGAAACATTCCCACCTCAGGTGAAAGGTGATAGATATCTGAGTCTCCTCTATTTATTTACTGTGTTCAGGATCAGTGCCCACTTTTCTATGGCCTGGGCCTCAGTGACGAAGCGGTGTGCTTTCAGTAATGAACCTTCGGGGGAGTGCAGCACTGCTCCTATGCAGCAATATCTCATTTATCTGAGGTATTAATTATTCATACTACTAATAATAAACTTTTTTTTATATAGCACCTTTAAAGGTGGCTTCTCAAAGCCCTTTACAGAATGACAACAACAACAAAAAATACACAAGATAAACACAATGAAAATACACGATGAGTGGAGACAGTAGATGGGGGAGGTGAATACGGGAGGAGCAAAGGGGAAAATAACAGAACCAGTTAGGTAAAGGCTCTTCTAAAGAAGAAGACATTGAGTCTAGATTTGAAAGAGTTTAGGGAAGGTGACTCTCTGATATCCTTAGGGATAGAGTTCCAGAGCTTTGGGACATAACAGGAGAAGGCCCTGTCACCCATAGAGTGTAGACGGGCTTGGGGGACAGTTAGGAGACCATAATAAGAAGAGCAAAGGTTGTAAGGTGGGGAGTAGGAAGATACAGGTACTGAGGTGTCAAGCCATGCAGAGCCTTAAAGGTGAGCATGAGGATTTTGAAGTCGACACAAAACCTGACAGGAAGCCAGTGTGAGGACTCCAGGATAGGAGTAATGGGATCACTTGCACTAGACCTGGTCAGGATTCTGGCTGCTGAATTTTGGACATACTGGAGTTTGTTCAATGTGAATTTAGAAACCCCAGCGAGTGGAGCATTACAGTAATCAGTTCAGGAGAAGACAAATGAGTTGATGAGCTTTTCAGCAACAGTTAGCGATAACATAGGCCTGGCAATATTTCTGAGGTGATAGGATGATATTTTGACAATATGTGGGTCAAATGTCAAACCTGAAACAGATATCGCCCCCAAGTTTTTAAATTTAGACTGAAGCTCAAGTACAGTACCAACCACAAACAGGGTTACAACATTGATGGGGGGGTGGGCCTGGGTGCAAATAAGCATGACTTCAGTCTTGTCACAATTTAGATGAGTCGTCCGTGTTTTTTTGTCAGAGATGCAATTACAGAGAATAGAGACAGCCACATGTGTTAGGTTTGGTAAGGATGTAGATTTGAGTATCGTCAGCATCGAAATGATAGTTGAGGCCATGTGATCTCAAAAGCTGGAAAAATGTAAATGCTGAAAAGTAAGGGGGCCCAGTTCCGAGCCCTGAGGAACACCAGACTGAACAAATCCAATTTCAGACCTAGATCCACCAAAAGAGACAAAGTGACAGTGCCCAGTGAGGCAAGACTCAAATCATTTAAGAGCAGTGTCAGAAACTCCAAACGCAGTCTCAAGAAGAGAAAGTAAGATATCATGTTTAACAGTGTCGAAAACGGCACTAAGATAAAGAAGACAGAGGATAGAAAGAGAACCAGAATCAGAAGCTGTTAGTAGATCGTTAGTGACAGTAACGATACTGTAAGAGCCAAAGGTTTTTCTCACTCTCTTGGCATCCATCTGAGTAGATGATGACTGTCTTCCATGATTGTATTATCTGTGGGCTTGAAGGTGGCCTAACTGAGATAGACTCTCTCTCTTATCTGATAATTGCATTTTCTCTGCAATGAATGAATGGAGTCTGTCACTGTCTGTTTTTTTTTATTAAGCATTCATTTATTTTTCATCTTCTGTGTAATTTCAGGGGTTCTCTCCCTGCCGGACAGCCTGAATCTGCACAGGGATCAGCAGAGGTCCAGCAAGTCTGGGGATGTCCACATGTACAGCCAGTCGGAGCTGAGGACCATTGAGCAGTCACTGCTAGCCACACGCGTGGGGAGCATCGCTGAGCTCAGTAAGAAAGGAGCATTTTCCTCAACCCCCGCCCATAGTGTCGCTCCCTCATCCCATGTGCAAAGCTGTTTATTCAACAGCCCAGCTTGTGTGCGAATCCAGCTTTGTGGAAAAGGTTGTTGAATTTGTTTTGAAATTGCTGCAGAGCCCTAACGTTGTCCCGAACCTCCTGCAATGAAACAGAGTTTCATTAAAGCTGCAAATCCCTAGTATTATTGACAAATGTCAGTAAAGGCTTGATTTAAATCCTGATGGAAAGTCATAAAGTGGACATTCAAATTAAACACAGTTTGTTTGCCACAGTCAAGAAGAAAAGAGAAAAAACACAATAAAAGTAAATAAAATGCTTAAAGAAGATACAGGACAAACTGTAAGTCAGTCATAGGACTTAGTAACAAGGTGAGTTTTAGGTTTAGATCTGGAGAGAGTCAAAGATTTTTCATTCTCGAAGAGTTGGAGGAAGAGCATTCCATAACATTGGAGCGTCAGAAAAAGCACAGTCACCAATAGTGCCACACTTTTAATTCTAGGTACAATGAGCAAAGGACCAGCCTCCACTGAGTGGAGCCCGAAACGGAGATCAGAAATGTATGATGGATTATCCAGAGTCCTATAAGTCTGTAACAAGATCTTATATTGAATACGTGACATCATCAGTGTAGAAATTTGAGCAAAGAAATGATATGCTGTCAGGGTCTGGTGTGAGTCAGAAGTCTAGATTTAGAGTTTTGTATATATTGCAACTAAGTGTTAGGGAGCCCATAGGGCAGAGAGTTGCAGAAATCATGCCTTGATGATATAACGCATTGAATCAAGCACTCAGTTTCGGATATTGACAGATGCCTAACGGCATCATTATTTCTAAGGTGAAAAAAGATGTCTTAGTCAACTTTTTCATGTGGAGCTCAAAAGACAGGAGAGGATCAAGTACGACCACCAAATATCTGACTGTGGCTGACACTCGAATGAGGAAGCAATCCACCATTACTGTGAACTGTTTTTCCAGTTGAAATGTGTTTCCCGCCAAAAAAATTGTTTTGTCAGTATTTCATTTCAAGGAGTTCTATGTCACTAGAGCCTGATGTCACACAGACAAGGCATAATTGAAAGAGGCAGAAGATCATAGGGGGAAGAGGTTTTAATATAGATCTCAGTATCATCTGCATGACAGTGATAATGAAGGCCATGTGTATAACAAGCATACAGTATAGGTTATATGTTTGCGTATCATCTGCAGAGAGAGAGCATCTTAAATGATAAAAATCAGTGGGCCCAACACTAAACCCTGAGGCACACCGTGATTGACTGGGGCCATGGGGGATTTATGAGGACCATGGGAAACAAAATGTCAGATATGAGCGGAACTAGTTAACTGAATACAGTGCCACTGAATGATTGCACTGCGGTAAATGATTGCAGGCAGTAGGTATGCAGGGAAACACAAGTGTTAGGATTGAGAATTTGTTAGCAAATAGACAACAGTGGATTTATATAAGAGTGACTCGTGCTCTTTTCAACTCATATCATTGATCTATATTAATGAAAAATTATTAAACGTGTTACAGTAAGTTTGCAGATAATACCAAATTAGGAGGATTATTAAAACACTGCGGCGGAAGCAAATTAAATTTAAAAAGATTTAGATAGACTTAATGACCTGGAAAACACTTGGAAAATGATGTTTAATGTAGACAAGTGCATGGTTTTGCATGTACAGTAAATAGCAAAAACATAAACTAAATGCAAACTGAGAAATTCTGCTCTCGAAGAGGCTACTATTCTGTAGACAACGTGGGGGAAACAGTTAAAAAGGTCAAATCAAAATGGTAGGATATTGTAAGAGGGCAGAGATTCAGTAACAGTGGAGATCCTGGTCTCAACCACTTTCCCCAGAATGCTGTGGGGATTGAGCTGTTGCAATCACCTGACTTCATTGAAGAAAAACAATGAAAAACACCATTTAAAAAACAGGAAGTATATTCTAATTATTCTAAATATGGTCTTCCTAGTACATTCTATTATTTAACCACAACATCAATTGTTCTACACTTTCAGTTTTGTCTCCTAATATTCCGCTTGCATTTCTTATTGCCTTCCATTCATTTTCTAGAGTCCTTGTTCAGCATTCTTAAGGTTTTGTTAACATTATCCCACACATGACTGTACATGTATGTAAAGTGAACACATCTCTGTTAGTGTAAAAGTTTTATTTTTAAATGCTAGCCTAACTGTTATTATGTACAGTATGTAAAAATCAAACCATGGACATGTTAGCTCTGGTACAACCATCCGTTTTTCAAGAGCCTGATGTCACACACATTTTTCAAGGGAAAATCAAGTTTCTTAATTTTATCATAAACTCTTCATTTACAGTTGCAGTTTCCCCTTTAAACTCTGAAGGAGGATCAGGATTAAAGGAGGAAACCATTAAGGATACGCAAAATTTGAACATATATATATATCAGTTATTTTAATGTTTTATATACTGTCTGTGAGTATATGCAATGTCTCCAGGAGGTTAAGAGGAGGTTTGAATATGAAAGGCTGTTATTAAACATGTTCCTCAATCTTTAACCTTATCAGTTTGTACTTCAGGCAGCTTATAAATCAACATAACATCCTCCTTGTACTGAAGAGTTGAAAACCCTTCCTTTCATTCCTCAGCTCTAGATCACTCCACTGAGTCAATTGACCTAAATTACCTCTGTTTCCAGATCTACAGCAATGAAGAATTTCATATTACCTATACAGCCAGGAGAGGGTATGAGTTATATAATGCTGGATCTTTTGTGGGGAATTAGTTAGAAACTCCTATCTCAACCTCAAAAGGAGAACTGTCAGCTGGTACACACTGTGCTACCACAGTGTACCCTTTGGCTCAGCTATGGGATTCAAAAATCCAGGGACACAGATGGGGTGGTAATGCAATAAGGTCAACAAATCCATAATATTCTGCTGAAACGTGTAGTTCTGGGAGTTTAAAGGCAACGCAAGTCCACCAGTGCTTCTGAGCTCTAGACAAGGTTATTGAACTAGAGATAAGGTAAGAAAACATCATAACCATATTATTCCTAACCCAACAAGAAACCTGCACCTGGGCATTCCCCTTCGTACACCATATAATGGACCGGGGCAGTAAAAGATGACATGAGAGGTTTTTTTCAGCTGGAAGATGCATCCCAAAACTCCCACTGCCTAAGACAATATGATGTCTACTGGACAGGGCCGCCCTCTCTACAAATGTGCATGTACTTTAATACACACTGTTGCGTTCAATGACTTCTTTAGTCCATTTTCTGTTTTTATCTTAAAAAAGTACTGTATATACTTTTTTTTTTGGCAGGGTTTTTTTTTGTTATGTGTTGTATGTTGCATCGCTTGCTGCTTAAATTACCCCACTGGGGAAGAATAAAGTATTTTCAATTGAATTGAAAGGGGCATTCTTTAAAGAAACCCCCCCCCCAACAGACACAATTTTATACATATTGTATCAGCTCTCGGGCAACCTGCAGTGGCAATTTCTTCTGTGTCCCCAGTGTCCAGGATTAGCTGGATAACTACAGTGTGGTAGGAGTCTAGGAAAAGCAGAGGTCTTACATATACAGTATCTTGGAACCACTGATCAATGTGTGAGTGGCATGGTAGTGCAGTGGTTAACATTGCTGCCTCACAGTGCTGGGTTCAAAACCAGACCAGGAGCGCTATTTGTGTGGAGTTTGTATGTTCTGCCTGTTCACATGGGTTTCCTCCAGGTGCTCCTCTTTCCATGTCCAGAGACGTGCTGGTAGGTTAATTGGCCCTGGTGTGAGTGTGTCTCTGTATCTGCCCTTTGAAGCACTGGCATCTTTCCAGGGTGTATCCTGCCTTGTGCCTGTTGCTTGCTGCTACTGAACCTGGTATTAGATAAAGGGGTTAGAAGATGTGTGGATGTTAGATGTGTCATCGCACTCTGATATTAAGATTCAAAGGTTCATCTTTCAGAATGAATGAGTTTCATGTGGGTCTACTTGTGGCATGATACTGTAACGCTCCGGGGTTCGCATGGGCGCCCTCGCCGCTGCCACCTCAGGTCGGACCCCCACCATCAGGGACTCGAACCCTGGCCTCTGGCATCACTCAACAGGGACCCAGCCTCTTGAGCCAAAGGGAAATCTCCCATCAGCCTGGCAGCTGCGGTCCCTGCTATCCACAGGGAAGGGCGGTGACGTCACCACTCTGGAAAGCCGGCTCTCACAAGCAATGGTGGCCGTATGCGTTACAATATCAACTAACCAGTGACCCAAAACTTTGTTCAATATGATAGGTATTTTGGTAGGCTCCATTTATGCTAGTTTTTTTATGTCGGAGAAGTATATTTTTGTAAAACATAAAGTACACCTATTTGAGTTTAATCAAATCTGAAAATAATCACCCAGGGATTTATTAACTTCTAACACAGCGAGGGCCTAGCTTTAAAATCAAAGATGTGAGCGCAATTTATATTTTCTTTGTAACTTTGATCTCCTCCTTGTAAGATACCTGATAATGTAAATTTATTATCTTATTCTTCAAGATACAGGCAGTGATTCAGCAAAAGCCGGCAATTCAGACAGCACAAGGTTGTGTTCAGTTCATTCTCTACATCTGTTCCACAGCAGAAGATAGATCTCAGACATTTACAATACGAATTTATAAGTCCAGCACATGGTTCTGCAGCAGTATAAAGCCCGCATGTAAGCAATGTTTCACACAGAGTGAACCTTCAACAGTCATTTGCACTCAAGCATAGTAAGATTTTGCAGACTAAGACTGTGGATCTGTGTATTTCTGATTGAGTATGTTTATGGGTCCCCTGCTGTTAAGACCATATTAGTCAAACACAGAATTATTTTTATCTGTTCTCCCAGGGAGCATGTGACTTGTTTTCCGAGTTGCTTCTTGTCGAGAGCCCTGTTTGGTCTTCAGGAGAAAAGCTGTGCGGTGCTCTCATTCAGTGGGTACAAGTGGCAACTATGTGGGATTGCATTTAAAATTGAGAACAGGAGGCACTTCTTTGCACAAAGGGTTGTGGGAGTAGGGAACAAGTTACCAAGGCACGTTCTTGAATCTGTTGAGAAACACCTGGATGAAATCCTCGGTTCAATTAACTACTAGCTACCTACGGGCTATATGGGAAAGGGTACCTGAGAGGACTGTGCTTCATTTGTAAACTTTTCTTAAGTTCTTATGCTGCCTGAGGCAGAAGATCTCAAATCTCCCTCCTCAGAGGCAATTAAGTGCTGTACTGTAATGATGAAGTTTGGTGCTACACTGCCATGAATGACACTAGGCAGAGCAATGACAGCATCTTCAGGCACAGTGTAAATCCTGCAGAAAGAGGGGTCTATCTGAACATCTTTGGTTTGTTCCCAAGGTGCCATCCATAAAACCTTTTTTGGGGGGAGAGTTTGAACTATCTGGAGTAGAAAACTAAAGCCAGTCTTGACCAGCTGCTGCCTCCTCAATCCAGTCAGAGAAATTTATCTGACAGTTTGCATTGTTTCCCACTGTTCTCTGGTCGATCTGTTTTAAAGGCACTGTATTAATTATACCTGTTCTGTGAATGGCTATCAGGCAAGCTTCCCTTAAACTATGTATGTTATTTTAAAGAAAACAAGGTATTGATAATATTCATGATGTTTTTACAGTACTGCTGAATTCATTTACAGAATGGGACATTAACCCTTCATATGATCTTTATGGGACATGAATTTAAAATTCAGAACAAGATTCTTTAGATATGCTTTACCAAAAGGGTTGTAGGAGTATGAAAGTGTGAAGCCACCCAGCCATGTTCTTTTAAAAATATTTTCTTGATACAAATGTTGGTGAAGTGACGAGGTTCTACTGTATAGGGCCTCCTGTTAAATTATGTGTGTTAAATTATTTAAATAAAGGGTGTTTGGGATTTTAAAAGTTTCTTTTTTATTTTAATGTACAGCATCTGGGATCTAAACCTGCTTTTGTCTTGAGTTCGATATTAGATGTTAGATGATTAAGCTTTTATCAATATATAATTTCTATCAACATTTATACACTAATCAGTATTCAATTGAAATGACTTTGGAAAGTGCTTGGGCTGTTATTTTGCTTTCATCTTAGGGGAAATTACAAAACATGCATTTCCCAGGTGTGATGAAACAGGGATAATCCATTTTTCCTTCATGCCCAACACTTTGTGAAGAAAGTTATTTTTTTTACGTAATGCTAAATCTGCAGTCCTCTTAGTTGACTGCCTGTCTCGGTGCAGCTCTGCACTCAAAGCTCTGAGGTATTTAGTATGCTAGTGCCTAATCCTGCTTATAATGCTGATGCTCCTGTGTCTTCAGCCTGTCTTGCACACATCCCCAGTTGAGCTGCACACACCATTTGAAGATTTCATGGCTCTGTTCTCTCCTTTTTTGAAACTGTCAAAGCCATGTACTTTGCACAGTCCTCTCAGGTACCCTTTCTCCCCAGCATAACAGTTTTTTCTGTTTCCTGAAGGCCATCTTCAGAGCCTTATGCAATTTCTGGATTCCCTCTTCAGGCATCTTTGTCAAATGGCGTGTTATATACTTCTCTTGCTATTCAGTGACTTAAAGGTACATTCAAAACCAGTGGCGCTGTTAATGTGGGTACAGAATTGCAAAAATGTTCAGGTGTTTGTCTTCTTAAGTGGGCTTCTGTATGTTCTAGCTAGTACAGGCATTCGCTCTGAGTTCAGGCTGACTTCTGCAGTTTACAAAGGGGCTACCCTGAGCCTGGGTCACGGCTCTTGCTGATTGACCAGGTCTTCCCCAGTCAGGGGAATTCCAGCAGGCGGGGAGACAATAGGATAGGGATGGGATTAGTTACCCAGGACGTCCTCAGCTTTCTGGGAAAGACCAGCATCTGTTAGGAGCATGCAGGTTTGTAGTGACCTCATTGAGAGCTGTGCCACTCCTCCATCCTGCAGCAGTAATCCAGTCAGCCTCTGCGGAGCATACAGCACATCAATAGAAAAGAGATTCTGCAGGTGGGTGTGTCAGAGGAACGTGGCTGCGCATCTCGGTTTTCGCCACCCTCTATAGCCAAGTCTTAAAATTGTAGTTCCAAATTGCAAAGGCTGGCTATAGAATAAATTGCATGCTGGACATTAAAATATGTTCTAAAAAAATAAATGTAGCATGAAGAGCCTATTACTCCAGACTGGCCAACAAACTACAGAGTGTAAAAATGAAGATATCTCTAGAAAGCTCTGAATGATGAAAGTCCTTGAGTTCCAATGGTATGCATGGAAATCTTAATATAAATGTTGCATGTCAGGACAAGCACTTGCATAATTAATAAATAGATTGCGCGCTCCGCCTGCATGGGCTTTGGAGATTGGCGTGAGAATCTGAGCAATGCTGCATTCTCATGGACCAATTAAACACTCCCTTGACCAACTTGGGCCACTTGCTGTTGGCAAGCACAGCTTTTTATAGAGCAAATTGTTTGTAGGACTTTCAGTCTTTCTTGCCAAGCCCATTGTCTCACCATTGTAGTCTGCTTGAAAGTGTCTGTTGCAGCTTGAAACATTTGCCCCTGTGTGGAGAGAAAGAGGGGCAATGTGGCTAAGGTGCTGCCTTGGGGTGACATATTACATTAAAGATCCAATGGTGCAGTTTTACAAGAGAAGAGATGTTACCCCTGTAACATCTATTTGGAATTGCCTGTATCTTGGAGCGGCTTGTCTAATTACAGACTGAAGCCCTCTTCATGTTTTGGTAGCAGTTTTATGTTTCATTGTCACAGTATCAATTTAGAAAATAAAAATAAGTTTAGAAACAGGTCACAGTTTTGACAAGTCTTAATTGTTTTAAATGTTTGGTTTCTGCCTGTTTGCATAGAACACCCAGTGTAAAACAAGAAAATGATATAACAGGAATCTGAACATGCATAGCTCCAGGCTATAGTTAAAAGCTTATGAGGGTGATTAATTGTCAAGGGCAAAACTAATGCCATTGAATCGTAGGTCAGCTGCCCCAAAAGGCAGCGGTGAGCCAAGGAACAAGAATTGTCATGTGCCATGAAAACAATTAGCGCTCATTGACAATAGTGGGAAAGTAGCAGTCAGCACTGCTGCCTCATCGTGTTGGTTTCTGGGTTACATTCTATACTGGGGCATCTACCGTGTGGAGTTTGCATAGTTTACACTCACCTTTCCAAAGACATGCCAGCCACGTTAACTTGTGTCTGTGAATTGTGTGTGTGCCCGTGTACTGGTGTCCCAGCTTGGGTGAAGGCCTGCCTTGCTCCTTCCACTTAAGGGATATGCATGATTGTCATGACCTTTACCGAAACTAAATGACTTCACATAGAGGACAGATGGATGATAGTAAATGGCACACATACTGTTACTATGTTCCTTACTTTTCAGAATTTGATTTTGATTTGGTTACTTTCACATAACACATTCCATATACCACGTATTCAGACCCTCCTTATGGTATTCCATTCTGTGAAATTACAAAATCTTGCATGCCTATCTTTTTGAAACTTCACATTTTATCCGAAACCTGCTTGCTCAGATTGAAGATTTCTAAGGGTAAAATAATTACCAGTAAAAAAAAGTGATATATATCGATTTTATATGTACTCATCCATGTGGACTCAATATTTGGTGGCTGCAATTACAGGCACAAGTCTTATTGTAAAAGTCAGCTTTGCATGACCACCTGGTGAAATGTTTGCCCACTCTTCTTGCTAAAGCTCTTTCGAGTTGCTTGGGGATTGCTTACGGACAGCAGTTTTGAGTCTACAAATTCTACAAATTGTCAATGGGATTCATGACTTGGCCACTCAAGAACATTCAATTTCTTATTCTTAAGCTACTCCAGTGATGTAAGACTTTATGAATAGCAGGAAAAGCTCAGAAACTCCCATGTTGATGAAATGCTCAAGTGCAATGAAATGATATGTTATAAATAAACTGAACTGAACAAATAAACTGAACTGATGAGATGGGATACAGTAGCTGACCTCAGGTTGGCACCAGAACCCTGCTTTTGTTTTGTTTATTGTTGTTAATCCCTTCTGTGATTGGCTAATTGGATGTAATTGGATGTCACCGCCCTCTGAAATTGAAACAGTGTAACTCTGCTGTGGTAGTCATCTGCTGTCTAGGGAGTAGTTGGAGCCTGCGAATCAAGGTCACTGAAATCACATTCCAACACACAAACAAGGAGGGCTGCACTCATCACAAACACACAGCCCTTGAAGGACAGTGTGTGCTCTTCATCTCGCTCAAGTCATTGCAGGATTGCAGTGCTAGTTGGGCTTGAGTAACTGAAAAGAGTTTACAAACTGAGGCATTACAGGGGGAAAAAAATGGTTAATTTTAAAAATAGAAAGGAAAAACAGTTAACTTGTATTTTTTGCTGTAACAGATGGCAAATGTTTATTTGCTGTAGCTCCCATTCTCCTCCTAAGGGGAAAAAAGGTTGACTAAATATGAATGGAAAAAAATGTTCTTTTCCTTCATCTTTTTGATTAGATTATGACATTTGAGGTCTTTAGCTGCAGCTTTGCTGTTGGCAAGGTTTCTTCTCTCAGGTAATCCTCTCAGTAACGACGCAGTCCAGAATAAGTCAAATGTGAAGATGGCAGTTACATTAATTTAGACCCAGGCCATTGCAACCTGATCTGTTTCTCAGGGGCTCTGCTCATTAAATTGTATTTGTCTGTCCTAATTGCTGGAAAAGGTCAGATTAATCTATAATTTAGTACTGTAAATTTGCAAATTTGATCGCAAGGAAAGAAACCGGAATGAACATTTAATCAAAATTTCCATACCATAGTTTCCAGGGGATGATGATTTTCTTAAATGCAGTAAGTCCCCTGACACCCTCCCCCTCTCCTAATGAATTTCCAGTAACAGATCATTTGACGTGTTTATCAAGTCTTGCCGCCACAAGCTACTCAACATGCTGATGGACAAACACCATTGGCAGAATTCAATGAAGTAAACATGGGTACTTTCTGCCCACAGTTATCTCAAATAGCTGTGCTCTGCCTTTCAGTTAATGCAGATCAGGCAAGACCTGATTTGACATTCCTAGTCCTGCTTGCTTGTGTGAGAAGTGGAGCTTTCCCTGGTCTTACTGGGATTCAGTCCCAGTGCACAGCTCCACTCCCTAGATAGCTGGCAGCTTCAAAGGACTGGATCCTTTACCCAGCAGAGCTTTTTACACTGTTCAGGTGTCAGAGGTCTGTGACATCACTTCCGTAACTCGCTCAGAGTCTTTGTTTCATCTTTACGGTCAAGAGTTCAGAGACAGAAAAAAACGTGATTCTGGGAGACCAAACTGGAGTGAAGGAAAGATTCTGAAACACGCAGAAGCTATTGTCAAGGAGAGATACGAAAGTGAACTCCTAGGCAGTGGCTGTTGTGTTTGTCAGCTTCAGGGTGGAGTTTAAAATAAATTCAAAACTGCTCATAGGTGATATTTATGTAAATCATTTTCAGAAAGCCAGTGCTAGTTTGAGTGGGACAATATTATTGCATATATATTGCAAGACATTAATCAATATAGTAGGCAGTATTGTTCACAAACTATCATGTTTTAACGTAATGTTATCTTGTATACGTGCAAACAGTATCTCATTTTAATGTAGTTATCTCATTTAAATGCAAAAAGGTTTGTGTTTAAACACAATATTATCTTGTTTAAACACAAACAAATGTGTTAATAAGCTTTCATGCCAATCAAGCAGCTTTTTTAAGGCTTCAATTAGGTAATTACTCTTAGCTGGAATGAAAATGAGCAGGTGTGCGACTCTCCATGACCAGAATAGGGAACTCCTGCCTTATATGCTCTGGTAAAAAAAAATTGACCTTACCTATGACCTCTGACCTTTGCTGAAATACTGTATACTGTATATGGCAATGGTTACACTTTGACACAAATAGGAAATCATACTGTAAACAGTATGTTTTGTATAAAAATGACCTTGTGCATAACCTTTACATTTTCCTTACACTAATATGAAAACCTTGCTTATATACAGTAGCATCATACACAGTGCAGATAGGGACATGGTTACTATGGACCACTAATAAGAATCCATAAATGATCTGTCAACAAATCACATTTCCCTTGACCTATATTACATTTCAGATGCAAAACTGTCTTGTAACTCCTTTCATAATGCGCAAAGGGTAAGGGTTACTATGGAATGCATACCAGAAAACGTGCAGTATATACTCTATCAGACAAAAACACCCTACCCATGACCTCTCACATTTCCTAAAGGTGGATGTGTATTGACTTGGCTCCCGACCAATGAAAATATCTAAAGATTAGTCGCAAGACAAACCTCAATAGTATACTGTAGGTCAGGATGTGGAAATATACGTAAGAGCTCCTTGTACATTTTCTCCACTTTTATTCCAATACAGGGACAGAGAATTTGGAAAGTTCAGTTAATATTACACCCCTACTACTAAATATTCATCTTTCTTTAATCAGCTGGGAACACAGTGATGTGCATAATAACAGAACAAGGATTTAGTGCCAATCGACTGTTACTTTTAATGGGAAATGGCTGTAGTTATGAGGATGCAATGAAAAAATAAAAACTATTAAATCTCTTCATCTTTAGTGTGTAAAAGCAACATGACCCTCAAGCATGACCTTATAAACATACAGTACCAAACGAGAGTGGTGCATTTTAATCATTAAAAGATTGAGTGTTCCTATTACCTTTTTAACATTTTAAGGGTAATACATTTGTTTCTTTAAGAAAAGATTAAAATGGCCTTGATTAGAATTTTGCAATACATTTTGAAAAATAATATCACAAGGCAGAATTCCTCTCATCTTTTCTGAACTGATGCCAAATACAGTATGAATCACTTGAATTCAGATTCATTTTCAACTACAGGTAGATTCAAACTCAGGTCGTCAGACACAGAAGTGCTGCATATCCACAATAGATACATTTTAAATAATTAAAATGTAAAGCAATGCAAAGCACATTTTTTTCAGCAGATTTCTAAAACAAGGCATGCCATTTTGTGAACATTCAAATATTTTGAAGAATCTTCATTGTCAAGGAAACAGTTTGCTGGGTCAGCTTTCCTTCAAATTAACAGCATTTCTCTCAGAATAAACACATAGATGGGTTCTAGTGAATAATGGTGTACTTCTCCAGACAGTTAAAAAAAACTAACAGCATCTATTCTCCGCTCCAGAATAACAAACAGCATCTGACATACTATATTAAGAATTCTCGCCTTTGCAGTTCTGCTCTGTTGATTTGATCACTTTCAGGATAGTCTAGCTACAGCCTGTATGGTCAGGTTGAACAGGACATTCCCTGTCTGTTGACCAGATGAAACCTTGTGACAGGTGGGTTAAAGGACTGCTCGTTGTAGTGGACAAAAGCCAAACTTTCTTTTCCTGGAGCTTTTTCTACATGAAAAGAATGTTAAATCAGTATATGAGGTGGACAAAAAATGAAAATCAAAAATATTCTGTGCACACCTGTGTATTTTGTTTCATTCATGGAACCCATGGGGTTCTTAATTCTAAGGACTGAGAATAAATATAACACTTCTAATTCTACTCATGTGCAAGCAGTCAATATGTAGTCAGTGTAATATTTTTGCTTTACAGTCAGATGCAGAGAATAATGAAATATTTGATTTGCTTCCGTCTATTTCAGGAAAGGCAAATGTGGCCCAGTGGAAGTTTGCCAAGATTTTCCAGTGATATGTAAGGTTTCCATATGGCACAAGTACAGTAAATAAGTTTGTACTGTGCAGGTTTTCGAGAGGGTTGCTGTGTAATTGAAAGAGACTAGCACCTTTTTTTTTTGATTTGGGAGAAAAAGTTTAAAATAACGACCACAACACCCGCTGCTATCAGCATGCAGCACAAGCCCAAGTTTTCTGGTTTATCTATTCGTGCCCCAGTGCCCAAGCCAGATGAATCCTGGATGCCTGAACCTCCTGTGCATTTCATTGTCTACTTAATGGGCACTTCGCCCTTAATGTTCTCACCTGTTGTTTTTTGTACTGCTGTTTATTTGCCGCTGTAGTTTGAAGTATTATTTGTGTCTTTTGCAGGTGACCTGGTGTCACGGGCCATGCACCATCTTCAGCCTCTTCACATAAAGAACCACAGCAATGGAACCCCTTTGCACCAGAAGCAGACCCCCGTGCACTGGGAACCCGAAGCCCTGTACACACTCTGCTACTTCATGCACTGCCCCCAGATGGAGTGGGAGAACCCTAACGTTGAGCCTTCCAAAGTGACCCTGCAGACCGAGAGGTAATCACAGAGTTGTTTTTTTTTAAAAAAAAAACAAGGTCAATGAACAGAACCTTTTTTTCCAAAGCTTTCTTCTAGCCTTCTGAAAACCTAAATATATCACAACAAATGCTCCGTTTGAAACCACTACTGCTGTTGCTTTTTCGAAGAATGCTAACAAGTTAGTTAAGTGAAACCTTGGCTTATTCCACATGATTTTTTACCTCATTATTTTCATGTCAATGCTTATCATTACCTCTGCCTTGAGCAACTGCTGGAAGAGTTAACATCTCCTGTTTTCTTTAAGTTGGTAAGATACCATCATGCAGTGGAGATTAATTTGGATTTCTTGTCCTTAAAAGACCATTGTGTCTACACTTGGTCTGTGAGAGGCTCAGTGCTCCCATCAGATACTGTGGAGCTCGCAACTTAAAAAATTATGAACAGTTCTGCAGGTGTGCCTGTCAAAGGCACATATCTGAGTGTGTCATTGTCTCCCAGGTGCGTGCTGGAGTCTTAAAAACATTCGGTGATTCTAAGTTGCCTAGTTATATACTTGAAGGAGTTTTAAACAGAAATACGTGAGGAGGTCAAATTGTAATCTCTCCCGGCCAACCTATACTGTAAAAATACTCGTCTGCTGTGCACGACTTTGCTAGGTCATTTCAAAGTTGCATCTTTTCTAGTACGTTTCTAGGTCTTGTCAGAGGTGGATGTCTGTCACGTTGCTGGAGCTTACTGTATCTTTGTTGCTCCTGTGCCTCATCATCTTCTCCCGCTTACCATCTTCTAGCTTGGTGATGTGACCACTGTTCTCCTCTGATCCAGGCTGTGAGTCGCGTCCTTGCCTCTTGTTGAGCAAGCAGCTCTTCAACCTCAAGCTCTTCACAGACAAAAATCGACTCCCTGCACTTGCAATGTTTTACTTCCAGTTCTCCTGATGTCATCAACCCTCCCTGGACCTCCAGTACAATAGCAGCTGCTCCCTCTGTGCTCTTCCGTAATCTCCGCTTGTTACACTCTCTCCTTCTCTCCCCCCATTTCTCTCCCATTTTGTTTGAACGGAGCGGCAGAACCACAACACCTACAGCCCTGGTCTATCTTCATTTTCTACCCCTTTATCTACCCCTTCCCCAATCCTCGTTTTTGCTGTCCCCGAGTGCCAAGAACCTCCCCTGGTTTCTGATGCCCACCTCACCCCACATCTGCCCTGGGCCTGGGCCACATCATTCATAGCCCTCACTGCCCCAGGTCCCGTGTCCCACTCACGGCTGACCCTTTTGCTCCCCCCTTGGCTGGTGGCCAACTGGCATAGCGTTGGCCCTCAACTAAACCACCACCCCCAGCACATTTTTACAGCCAGTCTCTCAAGTGCACCAGACTCTTTTTCCTCCAGGCCATCAGATCTGTCCTCATTTATCCTCATCCATCCTCAGCCGGAACAACTTCATTAAGTGATATCTCACTGCCACTTCCTATTCTGCTTCTGCGTCAGTGCAGTGGGCCTCAGCCTACTCCTTCTGGGTAACCAAAGTGTTACTTCCGTTTCCCAGGTTCTTTCTCTTTACCATGCTAGAGTCTGTTACCTGTGCTGCTACCCAGTTCTTTGACTTTCATTCCATTGCCTGCCAGTTTTGCAGTTCTCATTCACTCTAATCCAGTGTACTCTCTCCAGTATTCGTCTGAAACCTTGCATTTGACTGTGACTTCGTCACAAAAAGCTCCTGCTCCAATATTTCTATCATTGAAGAAATCTGCATCAGTGTTTTGAGATTCCTTTTAATTCTTTTTTTCTGTGGGGGCGTATGGCAGATCTGACCCTACGGACAGGGCTGTTATTTCCTCAGCCAGGTGATTTAACTCTCGGATATTAAGAATGCTATCCCTTAATATTCATCATCTTATCTCCTCGTAATTACTTTTTGGCTGAGGTACCAGAAAACTAATTGGGTATCTCCAAATTTAATGATTTTTTTCAGTTAAAGATAATTATGTGGTAAAGCTTGAGAAAAGCTTTGCACTGCAAAGCAGATCAAAATACATTTTCTGAAGCTAGATTGGAGATATGTAGTTAGATGAAGTCAGTGATCATAGAAGAAAGCCCTTTTCTCAACCAATGAGTATGGTCATACCATACAATATCTGAAACCATATCTGCTTTCTCCTAATCCTACTGTCAGGTTTTGGGATTTCTGTTTACTTCCAGGGAAAAATAAGCACTGGAATTATTACCAGTATATAACTAGAAGTGAGTTACTTGACTATGGGAGGGATTGTGATGTTATATATACTGTAGTATATCGCAACATTTATACAGGCAAGGGTGACTGAAAATATGGATATTTTTACATCATTACATCACTATTAAATTAAATTGAAATCTGTGGTGTCTTTCTCAGTGGTGACAGGGTCCTAGAGCCGATTGTCTTTTCAATGGGTTGAGTTGGATCCTTGTATCATACAGTATGTCTGTGTAAAAATGCAGTGCTCTTGTCACGCCCTCTGCAGCCAGAGGGCGCTCCTTCTCTGTCCTGTCTCTAGTTTCCGGTCTGCTGTCCTTCCTGTCCCTCTCTTTCCCTTGGGCTATATATTTCCGGGTCTTGCACTCTGTCCTCGCTCAGCATTGACGTTCGGATGTCCTGAGACCCGCCTAGCACCAGGGCGCCCCAGGTCCGCTCCCTGAGGGCATAGATTTCTATACGGCATTCCTGAACTCTTTGCACTAATGAGCCCGGGCCTTTTTCCCGTTTCACTGCTACGCATATGGGTCTTTTTCCGCTCTCCTGCTCCCCACGGTTAGTCCCTTTGGACGTCCGTGACAGCTCTTAGATTAATTAAAGAATATGTACAACTTTCTGTAACTTACCATTGCTAGTGTAGACGTCTTTTAAAAAACTATAGAGTAGCTCTGTTTTTTGTCAGATTTATAAATGTTTATTATTTGAAACAATGCACAGCCTTGGAACATACGTTTTTAATACGGATAACATTAGATTTTCAACTTCTGTTGATTTATTGTGCAAGGTCCTACATTTAAAGCATGTACTGTGCTAATAATATAATATATAAAATATATATATATAAATATAATAATATATGCTCTTTCGAGACCTTAAGGTTAAGGAACTTTCTTTTAACTACTGTCAGAAGTGCTAAACTGTATTTTTTTTACTCATTCACATAATAGCCTGGCCGTATTCTGCGTTGCACTGAAGTGACAGTCTGCTTATGTGCATTAGCAGTATGCAGTAGGTTTATACTGTGAATTATGCAGAATGAATTAGACTTCAAACATATATGTACCGCATAGAAACAAAATTGCTTGCACAATATCAATTATCCCTAGATCACAGGTGTGTCTTTTGAAAGCTATTCTGTGAATGCTTTGTGTGTCTGAAATGTTTGGAAACAGAGAGCCCATAATTGATTGTGTCAGTTCTCATCATAAGCACAACAAGGAGAAAAGAACAGGTCTCATCCCTAGGAAGAATCTTGATCTCATAGGATATGACTCACTCACTAAAAAGCTGAACACACATGCCACAGAGTGCACAATCCCAGCAACAGAGATCCACAGAAACGCTGAGTGGCTTCTCTGACACTTTTCTCAACTGGTAGAAGATTCTCTGCTTTTTACTGTCAGTAGTGAAGAATTTCTAACTTCGTCAGGAGCTGCTGGATCTCTCCTTTACACCAGAGGTGCAGAACACTACTGGGATTCTCAACCAACATCAAGATGTTCAATGTGGCTGTCAGTTCTCTCTTTAACATGGCTTCGCTATAAATCCAAATATTTATTTGAACAAAAATATTTTCCCCCACAACACACACCCCCCCAGCATTGATATAATGCCCCTCCTTCTTACAAAAAGAAGGAGCAGCTCTGCAGCAGAGTCACTCCAGGCCTCAACCTTGGATCCTGGCCATTGCCACTTCTACATTAATGAAAACAAGGTGGGTGGCAAGGTGGCACAGTGGTCAGCAACTCTGCCTCACGGTTCTGTGGTCCTGGGTTCAATTCCGTGGGTGCTTTCTGCGTGGAGTTTGCATGTTCTCCCCATGTTGACGTGAGTTTCCTGTAACAATGTTGAAGACGAAAATATGTTATAGGTGATAACTGTTAACTAGCACAGGTTGAGATCCGAAAGAAGAAAGAAAGGAAGCCAGGTGTACTCAGCCAAATCGAGCAGTCAGGAATCATATTTAGGGTCGGATTGCTGGTCAGGAAGCCGAGGATTCAGAGGTTTAGCAATAATAAAGGCGATGTCGAGAACGAGAACAGGGAGCTCCACTGGTAAGCCCAGTACTGAGCGTTGAGGTGCAGGTGAGCAGTCCTAAAGTAGTAGGTAGTAGGAGGGTGTGGTGCAGGACGGGGGACGTGGTTTGGATAATTTGTCTGTGCATTGGCATTTGTGGGAATCTGTGCTCGTTGGAATGTGTTGGCCTTTATGGGCTTGTGTCTGATTATGTGCAGTCGTGACATTTCCTCCATGTGCAAATGCATACATCTAGGTTAATTGGCTTCTGGGAAAAATTGCTCTGGTGTGAGTGTGCCCTGCAAAGGACTGGCATCCCGTCCAGGGTGTACGTCCTTGGACCTGTTGCTTGCCAGGATTGGCTCTGGCTCCCCTGCGACCCTGTACTGGATAAAGTTGATACTGGATGGATGATAACGAGGCATCCCAGGATCCAGTGGTATCCGTAGAGGGGATATAGATAGTCCAACAACAATGCCAAAATATTTCTAGTTCTGGTGAGACCCACCTTTGTCACCACAGGACTGCAGCAGGGAACTTGAATATTGAGGACAGTGGACACTGAACCTTCTGAAAATGTAGATCCGTTTTCAAAACCTAGTCACGTCTGGCCACAGCTAGAACAGATGGAGAAATGTTCCTGTAGTGCATCCTGCGCAGGGCATACAGAGCATACACACAAGATCAAGTGTATCATTTGATGATCAGGATTTTTGGAAGCCAAATTTATGTTATCCCAAATGTTGTGCCAGGAAAACTCTCATCTGTAACATTCAAATTCCTATTCCACTATTCCACACAGTAACAGCTGCTCAAGGTTTGTATAAAACCTGTAATAGAAATAGAGGAAATCCCTGAAGTCCAGCTGGTTGTGCTTTAGCCGTGTAGACAACCTCATCCTGCAGGGGGTGCTGTAGTCATGCATTGCAGGTCGAAGATACCAGCAAACAAATCACGAAGAGTCAGGTGGATCTGCTAAGACTACAAGTCCTGGTATCAGAGAAGATCATCCTCATTAAAGACGGGAGCTAGAAAGGGAAGCCTACTGTTATTCCCAAAGTAAAGCAGAGAAAGGGGAATTTACCAGTGAGGGATTTATCATTGTGAAAAATTGTGTTTTCTAGGGGTGTGAGTTATTCCACCAAAAACAGAGATCATTACTTGTAAATATGGGGTCAGAACATAATTTACTATATCTTAGAGGATCCCATTGTGTTGCAGGTTAGACTCCAGGTCTGTATTGGACTAGAGGTTATTGACAATGGATGGAAGGACTGTAACATGTAGCAGTGAAAAAGTACTTACAAAGGAGCCACTGCAACATGACCCACATGGAAAGCTGTGAAGCTCTCAATATAATATGGAACAATTGAATTTGGTAACTTGGTGAGTTCTGATGGTGACATCTACAACGTGGCTTACATGTGTGTGACCCAGTAAGTGTTTGCACAAAGGCAGAAAAATTCCTGTTAATCATTTCTGTGTAATGTCATGGTGTTGTTTGTTTGCGTGACTCTCCAGGATCACTGTTTCTGCAGAACAGTGTGGTCTTGTTTTGAAAAGTGAAGTGCTAAAATTCAGCTGTGCTTTCCAGAGAAAAATCTGATGTGGCACACAGCGTTGCAAACCTGATGAACTGAAAATCAGCTTTCACCGTCTCGTTTTTCTGATTTTTAAAAGCTCTTTGAGAGTTTCGGAAAAGCGTGTGTCTTGCTTTGCTATCTGTCCAGCTTCGACAAGCAGTCAGATACTGATTGTCTCTGTTCCACTCATTTTTGAGTTTCAGGCAGACCAGGTCGATTAACAGATTTTTACTTCCATGGTGTGCACCTTGGCAATGCAGTTTACAATGGGATTAAGTACAGAGTACAGCAGTTCAACAAATGAGTTACCTGCTGCCTAACTGTGAAATATCCCAAAATCAAAAATAAACTGCATGAACCATAAATAAAACACCCAATCCAAAATTGTTTCATTTTTTAAAATATTTTTTTATATATTTTGAAATAGTAAGGAAGAAATTAAATAATTGTAAAATTAAATTTTACAGTTTAATTGTAAGGTTGCACAGTGGTTAGCATGGTTAGCTGCCTCTCAGACATGGGACCCTGGGTCCATTTCCTGGGGTGCTATCTGCATGGAGTTTGCATGTTCTCTCTGTGTTCATGTGAGTTTCCTCTGGGCGCTTGATTTCCTCTATTTGTCCAAAGACATACTGGTGTGTTAATTGGCTTCTAGGAAAACTGGTCTGTCTGTGTTTGTGCCTGTTTGTGTATTTCCGGCAAGAGACTGGCGTCCCGCCCAGCGTGTATCCTGCTTTATGCCTGTTGCATGAAGGGATAGGCTCCAGCTCTCTCATGACCCTATATTGGACAAAGCAGTTAGAAAATGTGTGGATAAAATTAAAGTAATGGAATTTTAACTTAAAATGTCGGGACAAGGGCAAACCCTAATCTCGCCCTCTTCCACCTCTCTACATATAAATATCACACATACTTGCTTGCATTTCATTTTCTCTCCCTCCCTCCACCCCATTCATCATGCTTGCAGCATCTATCTGGTTTGTCTTTCCCTTGTCGTTCTCCTCAAGGCGCAAGGTGTGTTACCCCAATAAAGTCCACTATTCAAATCGCCCCTCTTCCCTGCCTTGATTAGGGTCCAACCAAACTACTAAGATAACATTGTATGAGGACATGTCTGTTAAGTTTGAAATCTTAGATAAATATCTAAAATGCTCTAGGTATTTTAGAATTTAGTAGTTGGGTTAGATCCTAATCAGGGCAAGATGAGGTATGCAGAGTGTATTTGGTGTAGCATGCCAGGCTGAGGGAATGACGGCCTAGTCAGCAGGGAGAGGCTGCCCAGACGTCTCTCTCCGGGTGTCTGGAATGAGTCAGGGAGCTGCTACAGGGGTGCAGAGGGGGAGGTAGGAGGGTATAAGAGAGATGCACTTCAGGAGACATACGGAGGAGAGCAGAAGTGAGAGAGATTAGGATTCAGCCTTCCTCTGTAAATTTCTATTATAATTTAGAATTCCATTAATCAACTGTACATTACAGGAAAGGACAAATGGAAAGTATATTCTATATTTGTATATTCTACAAATTCCTTATATATTTAACATAATGCAAATAGTGCACATGTAGATCTGCATTTGCTATGTGCACTGCACTTGTTATTAAAATATAGTATTCCCATAAAACCCCTGTGAGCTGTTCAGGCTGAACACAAGTTTAGAATAACAGACAGGCCTATGTAAAGAGCTCAGCTCCAACACCTAATGGTCTGTGATGCTGAGTGTTTTTTTATTTTTGTGGTCCGGCTACTATGCGCACAGTAAGGCAGGTGCGTCAGACTGACAGCCGGTACACTCCATCTCAGACATAATTAAGCTTGCACTTCTTCTAGACTGCAACCTTTCTTTTCCACCTGACCTTCTCCCTGCTGGAGAGACGAGGGAGTTCCCCTCTATCTGACTGTGCAAGAGTGTCACCGGTATATATATACTATTTAATTCTGAAAATACTTTGTCTTGAGCTATTTTGTTGCTAGTTTTTCGTTTGAGTTCCCTCACATTTGCTGTTCCCCTCATACTCTGCAAACCTGATTGTTCATACTGTTGGCAGAAGGCAGCTTCTGAACAATTCAACACAAGAATGGAACCTACCTGTTTGTTGTTGTGCTTGGTATAATTTGGAGTTACAGTGTGGTTATGGGCACAGTGACAAAATTCCTCCTGGGTTCATTTTAGAAGATTTAACCAAGCCTGTGCTCCAAGTGGGATTCCTCTGGGTCATTAAAAATGAAAGATATGCTATGTGTTGCATGAGCAAACAGTTTATTTTATTGTTAGAGTTAGGTTTATAGTTCAAATGATGAGAAAATAGATCATGGTGGGTGGCTCGTACAGCTGGAGAGAACCAGTGTGATAAACTATGATAGCCCAGTCATTCAAATTAAACTTGCCTTCACTTGCATGAAAACAATTTTCCTTCATCCCGGAGATGACAAGTTTCTATCTGGGGGAAATGAAGATTCCTGCAACTCGTGGAAACTCAGCACATTCTCATTAGATTATGGGGGTCATAAGCCCCATATCCAAGAAGCTGGTAAGCAAAACATATCACTTTTGCGTTGTCATCGTTTGACCTGGCTTTCCTCAAATTATGTGGTGGGTGCTGAAACAAGCCATCCTCCCACGAGAAGTGAAATGAATGAGGGAGAATGAAGAATGATGCAGTCCAGACCCACTTTCCCTGCAGAGACACCCCACGCTTATACTGTGCAGGCACAGCATTGAAAGTGGAAATCGAGCCTTGGTGCATTGTCTTCTGGTTTTCCCAGACATCGGGCTTCTATTCTTTACTACTACTACTTATAATGATACCCTTTGTATTATATAGCACCTTTAAAAGTGGCTTCTCAAAGCACTTTTTACGGTAAGAAAACAAAACACAATGAGAGGAGACAGCAGAGTTACATGATCTTGTAATACAGCAGGAATGCAAATGGGCAGACACAGAACCAGTTACATAAAAACCCTTCTAAAGAAGGTTTTGGGTCTGGATTTGAAAGAGCTCAGGAAGGTGACTGTGATATCCTTGGGGATAGAATTCCAGAGCTTTGGGTTGCAGCAGGAGAAGGCCCTGTCACTCCTAAAGTGTAGACGGGCTTGGAGGACAGACAGGAGACCAGGATTAGTCAAAAGAAGGTTCTACTTCTGGAGCTATACAAAATGCTCTTAAATGCCAGATGTTCATCATGCACAAGCAGATGTATGAAACTGAATAAATCCTTTTTGTTCAGATTTCAGCAATAATCCACTGGTTGTGTAACAATGTCTTTATTGGATCTGTCAGGTTAAGACCGATGAGTAAAAAAGAAGCAAAATGAAAAAAGACGTGTGTAGTTTTCGTAATTTCTACGTAAGTCAGTGGGATGTTCATCGCCCAGAGCAGAGGCAGAAGGGGAGTGAAATAATATGAGCGAGATCTCATTGACTTCCCTCAGATATGTTGTGTTCACTTTATGCTTCTGTCAGGCTGGATTTACAGAAATGTAATACTGTATTTCAGTAAGCACTAATTAAAGCAAGACAAAAAGCGAGCTCTTTCTAAATGCCAGCTCCTTCCTTACCCACACTGTCTCTATTGTGATGTAGAACAGGTCAGTCACCGCACTTCCCAGGAGCACTGATTACCTTGCTCAGTCCATTGAAATAATGAAGGATATTAATCTGTTGGTGTACTGAAAACAGAGAAAGAGATGCTTGATATCTAAAAAAGAAAATATGATGTTGTTTTCTAGTTGGGTCTGAACTAATGCATCCTTGTCATGGTAATTTATGCCTCAAAAATCTATGTATGTAGTATTAGAAACGTGAAGTCTCTAGACGCTGAAATAAAAGCGTGCTCGGAAGCAGGGGAGTATTTTTCATAAGACAAACTTAGAGAGAAAAGGCTGATTTCAGCACTTTTCATACAGAAGGCTTCCCAAACAGCAGTTTCGTGGACACACGGCTGGAGTGTATGCTCATTTCATAATAAATAGGTTATTTTGAATGTGAATGAGGGAGCTGGCACAATGAGCTAGCTAAAAGCACACTTGACGTCCAGTGTGATAGAATAATTTTTCCATGCAAAATATTCCATCATAAAATGGCTGCTTGGGAATATTTAATGTAAAGGCACTGCTTAGCTGTGATCTGCCTTTGGTAACACAAATAATGAGGTCTGCTATGCACTGTGCTGACCTCATTACTCAGCTTTTGTCCTCACTTAAGGAATAATGCAGAAAGGTTGTGGCATATCTGTCCCTGAATATTTATCGCCTTATTGGCCTGTTAGACTAAAGAATTTGGAAAGCCTCCTAAATATTTCACAGTTTTTCTTTCCACAACAAAATATACCGTAGGGTGTCCCATCTACAGTAAAAAGCTATTGTGAAATATTAGTTATGCTCTTTTTTGCCTACACAGCAGAATTGACGTGTTATAACGATATCTGTAAACCATCTGCTCTATTAGTTTGTGTTATAACCTAACAAGCAGTTTTGTGATGGCAAACAATTGAATAATTGCCACCTAAACCTGCACTTTACTTTATGGGCTGATGAATATTTGAGTGATCCTTAAAGGGTGAGTAAGCTTTTTGTAGAGCTAAAAATATAATACTTGAACTATGAGATCCTGATTCAAGAAATAATTAATTCAGGAAGTTTGTAACAGACATTTGAGAGGAAGGTTAGTTCTCATTCTTGCAGATTTCTCCTGCACTCTCCTACATATATAAGTTTCTCACCCATACTTGTAGCTGCTCCCCAGCTCATTCCTCACAATAGTGAAGGGTGCGTTTTGGCAGCTAGACGGGTCACACCAGATATTTTCTATATGTCATCCTTCCATCACATTCATGAGGATCTACCTGAACTACTGAAATCCTTCAGAACTCCTGGAACCTTGGAACGTTATGTTTGCAGTGTGGAAGAGATCATGTGGTGTAGTTTTTAATTAATGTCTTCATATTGCCACATTTTATTCCATTAATTTAATTACATTCTTAGATATCCAGACTTCTTTAGTTAAAAAAATATTCCAGGAGGCTATGCTATGTTACAGCTTGTCTGTTTCTTTACAGGGCGCTTTTAATTAAAATTAATTATCATTTAGCTTGATTCCCAAATCTCCATATTTCATTACTCAATGTGTGCCAGCCATATTATGGGAAATTTCTCCCGTTGGTGAAAAAAGGAGGGCATTTCTTTTTCGAAGATTGTTGCACAAGTGCAAAACATGCTGTGACATTTCTGGAAGCTTGTAGAAAGCTTTAATGGTGCAGAGACAGCAGGAGTGCGGAAAAGGAAAATTCCATTTTTTAACTTAAACATAGGTTTGGGAAGTTATCTGGCATTTATTTGCAGTTAAAAAAAAGTGGAGAAGCTCTTAGACTTGTGTAAAAAGCTGCTGGAGTCCTGAAAGGATTTCATTTTTCATACAAACAGTATCTTCAACAAAAAATGAGCAAACACTATAAACCAGCATCTGGATATTGACAGAGCCATTCAATTTTGTAGATTTTTTTCCAACACAAAATACTGCCCCACTCTGTTTCATCAAAGTCTTTATGTTACTTATTTATTAATAGAATACAACAACACTGATTTCACCCAGTTACAAATGGTAAATACCATTACTCAAATCACCAGTGTTCAGCCCAGAGTAGAAGTTACATTTAGCTGTGCTTTAAGTCCAGGTGCTGATTAAATAAAAAGCCTTTTTTTAAAGGCAACCAGCATTATAGAAGCATTAAAGAAACTGACATGAACACAGTGAATAGGGAAAATCAAGAATAAATATGATATTTCGTTTATGATATGCAGTGATTTATTGTGGAAAGCATGAAAAAAAACGTATTTTTCTTGGTTTTTACAATCCTTAAGGTTTTAGCTGGGTAAGAACATGAAGGAGCTCCTTCTCGATTCAAAGCAGTTACAGTACTGCAATACGCTATCAATTAAATTTGTTTGCACATTGCATTTTAGGAAATAGCTCCACAAATAAAAATGTATCTTAATAATGCTACACCTTTTTTAAACTGATGCAGGTACCAGCACACCTTTTTTAAACTGATGCAGGTACCAGCACTGGTTTAAACAGGAATAGCCAATTCTTCTTAATAAGCTATATGGAAAATCATATCACCTATTTGCACAGCCACTGCAGTCTTTTAACATTAAGAGCAGTGCAACACAGACCAGCTGTCTTTCTAGATGTCTTAAAGACTAGAGTTAAAATTGGTATTCCTGTGGTTTTGTAAGTTTTGGGGTTTGTTTTTAACTGGGATAAAGATACTTCCTTCTTGTGGTGAGCTGATGGAAAGTGAGACATTGCTGCTTTTCACTTTCAGCCCTGAAGGAATCATTTGGATAATTTGGTTGCCATGTGGAGAGCAGACAGAGAGTGTTCTGGAAAAGACATTTAGCAGAAAGTAGGGCACAGAATACAATAGAAACAACAAAGGGAAATCATCCATTTGCCGACAAGCTCGTATGAACAAGACGTTTCAGTGCCCTGAGTAACATGCTTGTGCACTGGGACTATAGGAGAGGTTATTGAGCTTCAATCAACATTAGCTGCTGTGATTGAGATAGATCTTGTTTGTTGCTGCCTTTTATGATTTCTGAGAGACTACAAATGTAGAGTTTGTTTTTGTCTTATGTATATACGGTGGGATTCAGACTCCAACTTTGCTGAACTTGTCCTTCATATGAAGACTTTCAGATATAACCAAATCAAGCTGAATGTTCCTAATGCTGCTTAAAGGCATGGTGGCCTCAGATTTCTCTCTAATTCCCATGTATATTTTTTTTTTCTTTAGACCTTATATCTTATCCTATAGGGCAGGTTTCATGTATTTATACCAAACGTTATGAATGTAATGTAACACATACAGTAGGACAGTGGTTTTCTACCCTGTGTTAAGGTTCCATCTTCTCGCCACCAGAGGGCGTCTCAAGCAGTGGTTGCTGGCCTGGCCGTGCAACAGAAGTGGAGACTGTGCAGACAGCTGTACTAAGCTTTAGCCGATCACAGACTGACAAGTGCACCCAGGGCTCCACAACTCCATTCCTTAGCTGTATATAAACTGTACTCTCATGCCCTTGTATGCCTCTGGTTTGAACTAAGGGCCTTACTTACCTGGCTTTTCCTGAACCTAGTTTCCTGCTTCTTATCTTACTCAGTACTCCTGTACTGCTCCAGGCCTTGTTTTTCTTCTTGTTCTTCTTTTTACATCATTTTCTCCGGGTTACTCTGGTTTCCTTTCCCCTGCTTCTTGTGTTTTATTTCTCCTTGGATTGTCTTCTTGGTTCCTGAATTCAGCCAGTTTCCGGACTGAATTATAGTGCTCTTTTAGTGGCCCCTGTCTGTTGGAACCTGCACAGGGTCCGTCCCCCTGCTTACTGGAGCTGTCTAGGTGGCTGCTAACACCCTGGTCCTGGAGGAACACTGCGTCACCTGGGTTTTTGGTCACAGGCAAATTAATTTCAGTTTTCTGTCCAGGTTAGATGTTTAAATATTGCTTTCTGCTCTTAAAATATCAAATACGTGCTGGGGCTCGTTTCAATCCCGTACCAGTTTCTAAGATTCAGAACTTTATTCATTCAGGCATGCTGAAACGTCGCCAAAATGATTTTTGCAGAACATAAAACGCTCACTGTGGGAATGTCTGATACTTTGTCATTCCTGTATCTGTTCATCATAAATTCATCACCTACAATGATATAACAGTATGTAGGTTGAGGAGAGGCTGCCACATGGTCTGTATGCTGAAGCTGCCGAAAACACTGTCCTTGAAGTTAAGATATTTTTTCATCTCAGGACTGCCTTGCAGGAACAGATTAACCAAAGTGTAAATAAGGAAGCAAGTATAGTAATTATTTATTGCTGGAGATTTTAGTGGTTTCAAGTCAAATTCTAATTAAGATGAGATGAGGAGTATGGAGGATTAGTGTGCTTAATATATGAATAGTTTAACCAGGCTGAGGAAATGAGAGCCCTGGCTGTCAGATCAAGACTGACAAAAAAAAACTCACTAGTGAGGAATAATAATAATAATTAATAATTGCGTACACTTATATAGCGCTTTTCTGGACACTCCACTCAAAGCGCTTTACAGGTAATGGGGACTCCCCTCCACCACCACCAATGTGCACCACCTGGATGATGCGACAGCAGCCATAGTGCGCCAGAACGCTCACCACACATCAGCAATCAGTGGGGAGGAGAGCAGAGTAATTCATAGAGGGGGATTATTAGGAGGCCATGATTGGTAAGGGCCAATTGGAAATTTGGCAAGGACACCGGGGTTACACCCCTACTCTTTTCAAGAAACGCCCTGGGATTTTTAATGACCACAGAGAGTCAGGACCTCGGTTTTACGTCTCATCCAAAGGACGGCACCTGTTTACAGTATAGTGTCCCCATCACTATACTGGGGCATTAGGACCCACATGGACCGCAGGGTGAGCACCCCCTGCTGGCCCCACTAACACCTCTTCCAGCAGCAACCTTAGTTTTTCCCAGGAGGTCTCCCATCCAGGTACTGACCAGGCTCACACCTGCTTAGCTTCAGTGGGTTGCCAGTTTTGAGTTGCAGGGTGATATGGCTGCTGGCTAAATGAACACGGGAGGTAACTGCAAGAGTGAAGATGGGGCGAAGGGAGGGGTATTGCCTATCTGTTTAATAATTCCATATCGAGCTGAGCTACAAAGAAAACCAAGTGACGTAGTGGTCCTCCGAAAGACCGAGTCTGGGAACTGACCCTGGACAGCCTTCTAACTCATTAGAACATGATATTCAGTCCTGAGATCGCAGGAAAACTCTTTCTCACAATATATGAAAATCAGTCTTCTAAACAAACTCACACTGACTGAGAAAAATAAAATGGTAAAAATATTCATTGGCTATTTTGATGCCGTTCTGGATTTTTTGAAGTTAGTGTTAATTCTTTCCCATTTTGTCTTCTTGTTCCAATATTGCTCCCAATCCAGAAGGCTGGTTTTATTTGCTAAGTAATTAAAGTGTAGCTGATTGTGTTTTATAAGATAAGAGACACATTCTCATTACTCTGATGAATTCTTTTTGAAACAGGCCATGTTTATTCTTCATTATTTTGTCTTCATTTTTCAAAATAGCTCCCATAGTAAAATTATATTTTGTTGGTTGAACAATTAAAATACAGCTCACTGTGTCTTAAGAGATAAGAGTCCCATCCTCAGAGCTCTGATAATTTCTTTAAAGCAGATTCTATGTAGTATCAGCCAAGAAACCAGATGTAAGTAAAATATATTGTTTCTGTATTTTATTGGATGTAATTTATTGATTTACTGACCAGTCACTTAGCTATCAGCTTAAAACATAAATGGGCATGTAGCCTGATTATAGTCAATATCATGTCATAATCTGTGTCTGCCCAGAAGAAACTGTACAAGAATGGGTTAGGAACTGTCTCACTGTAATCTTTTTTCACATTTGATCTGGAGAGTCATCAGAAATTCCCGTTCCCTGTCAAAAGCAACTGAGGTATAGTTTCCTATATTTTTTCAGCTTCAAGTTCAGAAGATGTTCTTTCACCCAAGCTGAGCATTTACTGACGGGTCCTGCAGTATACCATAAGCATTATATCACTTCTTCATTATATCACTTGTATACTGCTGTTATGATATCATCATACCATCTTGTTACCTGATCTTAGTAGCTATGCCAGGACTGAACTGGTAGACCTCTGAGGGAGGTTACAAGTTCTTGCTTGATGTTAGTTGTCCAGTAAGTAGCACTGTTCCCTCCATTGGTAATAGGAGACATTGTGCTGTAGAAGGTGATGTAAGGTTGAGCCGTTAAACCGAAGTCCTGACTACTTGGTCATTAAAGATCACGTGGCAATATTTGTAAGAGTAGAAGAGTTAACCTGGCTAAATTCTACTCTCGGTTTGGGCAATCTGGCCTTCCTGAAGTCCTCCCTTATTTGAAAAGTTGATCTTGCCCACCTGATATGCTGTGTAGTGAGGATTACCAGGCATAATAATAATTCCTTACACTTATAAAGTTATTTTCTGGACACTCAATTCAAAGTGCTTTACAGGTAATGGGGATCCCCTCTACTACCAGTGTGTAGCCCCACCTGGATGATGCGCCGGCAGCCATAGTGCGCCAGATCGCTCACCACACATCAGCTCTCAGTGGGGTGGAGAACAGAGTGATGAAGCCAGATCATAGTTGGGGATTATTAGGAGGCCATGACTGATAAAGGATCCTTTCCTGAGTCCTGGGCAATTTGGGCATTTCTACTCTTTTCGAGAAAATGCCCTGGGATTTTTAATGACCTCAGAGAGTCAGGACCTCGGTTTTATGTCTCATCTGAAGGAGGGCTCCTTTTAACAGTTCGTGTCCCCTTCACTATACTGGGGCATTAGGACCCACACAGATCACAGTGTGAGCACCCCAGTAACACCTCTTCCAGCAGCAACCTTAGCTTTTCCCGGGAGGTCTCTCATTCAAGGTCTCCCATAACCAGGCTCACACCTGCTGAGCTTCAGTGGGCTGCCAGCTGTGAGTCCAGGGTGAAATGGCTGCTGGCAATAATAACTGTTAATGGCTGTTACACTTCATGTCACCCACACTCATGGTTGTTTGAGCTCAGAGGTGGATGAAATGGGGTCCCTTCTTATATGAGGACCACTTTGGCATAAACAAGTGCCACAGAGGTGTAAATAATTTATTGTTATGCTTAACTACACTCATTTTCCACAGTCCCTCTCTGGGGAAAGAGCCCCTTTTCTTTCCTTCATGTACCGTTTCTTTGCTTAGGTGGATGCATCACTGTCCACTATTCATTTCTCTCAAAGCACTGCCTCATTGCACAGGTGTATCGTTTGCTCCAGGCAGCGGAGGATCGGCGCTCCATCGGTGACTCATTTCAATGTGGAATCTCCTATGACAGCTGAGAATTTAACCTTTCATAAATGAGGGTGATGGAATTTTCTCTGGGCTCAGTACGGCATGAGCTTTTTCCACGTAATATCCAATATGTTGAAAAATGAAAAAGTGTGCGCATGAGCCTGAGAGAAACTGAATTGCTGGTTTTCCAAAAAGCACTTTGAGGGCTCTCGTGCCATGTTGTGGTGATTGCAATGGCGTGGTCTCCCTCTTCAGGCCGTTTCTGGTACTGCCGCCGCTGATGGAGTGGATCCGAGTGGCCGTGGCCCACGCGGAGCACCGGCGCAGCTTCTCGGTGGACAGCGATGACGTGCGTCAGGCGGCACGGCTCCTGCTCCCCGGCGTGGACTGCGAGCCCCGGCAGCTCAAGTATGACACCGAGCCGCTCAGCGCACCGTGGAAGTGCACAGTTCACAGCCACGTCAGAGCCAAGACGAGAGATTATGCAGGAATTCCTGCAAGTACTGTACCGTACATCTTGCGTGCATGACGTGCAAAGTAAGATGGAACATGAGGTATTTGATCAGGCAAACTATATTTTAATTTAAATCTTTATGGCAGATGTTCCCGGCTTAAGCACATACAGGGAAAATGTAACACTGATTCAATCCCAAGTCCCGGCGGAGCATTAATAAACGGTTTACACGAGCAGGAGTTTCAGCCGTGATTAATATTTGCAAAGGCTAAAGCAGCGGCCGTCAGCATCAATGTAAGACGTTGTCTTTGTTCAAGCCTTCGACTCTGGACCGTAATGACCTTCTAATCTAGATGCACATTTCAATTGAAATGCCCTCTAGGACGGATGACTGTTTTTGTGCCTCTCGGAAGCTGGACGCTGCTGCCACAGAAGCCAAATTCCTGCAGGACCTAGGCTTTCGGATGCTGAACTGCGGGCGGACAGACCTGGTCAAGCAAGCCGTGTCTCTGCTGGGCCCAGAGGGCATCAACAGCATGAGTGAGCAGGTCAGAGGCCCGCCGGCGCTGATCCGGGAACCCCCAGCGCGCTGAATTCCCTGTGTGTGCGGCTTCGTTCCTGACTTTCAAAAAACAAAATAGCTCCCCTTGTGAAAGAAGACCAAAGTGGCTTCACAAGATAATGTGATCGCATGGGGAGTTTGTTTTGTGAGATTTGTTTAAAGTGCAAATTATTGCTTTTTCACGGGAACATTCAGAGCTGTTATCTAGAACAATGATGCTCAAATGTGTATGAAAAGACCCCAGGGGCTCCTCCTAGCTATAGCTATAGGAGATATTTGAAGATTCCTGGAGGGTTTCCAAATCTCAGATAGGAAATGAAGCTGCTCCAATGTTTAATAGCTAGAAAAATGTAAAGACCCTTCCTTATATTTTGCATCTGTATAAATAATATGCTAATAGTCTAGTATCAATAAGCTTATCTTCCTCAGTGCACTCTAGCCCTGAAACGTAAATGTGATTATTAAATGTTGCATTTGCTCTCCGAGCTTTGGACTGCTCTTCATAGAATCTACCTTATTTACCTTTGAGGACCACAGCTGTAGAAGTCACCTGCTGTGCTTGGGCCTCAGTTCTGCAGTAATGCCCTCTGACAGGGTGCTTGTGCTGCTCTTGTGTTCTCAGGGAATGACTCCTCTCATGTACGCTTGTGCTGCTCTTGTGTTCTCAGGGAATGACTCCTCTCATGTACGCTTGTGTCCGCGGAGATGAGGCCATGGTCCAGATGCTGCTGGATGCTGGAGCTGACATTAACACCGAGGTATGTGCTTTTGATCGAGCGCCTGGCCAGTGAGGTGAAAGTTTTTTTTCAAACACAATTGATTCCAATTAATTTAAAAAAATTAAATTAATTGATTCCAGTTAATTGAAGGATTTTTTATTTGGGGGACAGCAGAGTTTAGTTGTACCGTGATGTATTCCATGTACTGAACAGAAGTCCTTTCTTTTTGGTCCTTCGTGTCTCCTATGTTTTCTCATTACAACTGTAAACCCTTACTGTTGCATTGCTTGAGTCTGACCATCTTGTCCATATGTCTCTGCTTTAGCGTTCTCCCAGATGAGGGAGACTAATGAAGATTTAAGAACAAGCACCAGGCAAAGAAAGCTTGTCAAGTCACTGAAATTTCAGGAGGTCTACTAATGGCTTGGATTCAGAAAGAGTTAATCATGTTGTCTTTTATAATTACATGGGATTCCATCCTGAGCATTATTATTGTTCTCAGCTCATGAGTTAGATAATGCATTTTTTTCAATTTGCCATTTTGGTTATTTATCATAGTGTCTTGCAAAAATATTTGGACCCATGAAGATTCCCATTTTGTTGCTTTAAAGATTACAGTCATGTGACTATTGAAGTTCAATATGCATTTTGTATTAAAATAATAGTTATACAACTTACTCCACACATTCAAGGAAAGAAGTACAGTACGTAGATAATACAGTATGAAAGTAAACTGAAAAAAACCATGGTTGCATACTGTAGGTATTCAAACCCTTTGCTGTGGCAAACCTAAATTAATGTAGGTGCACAAAATTAACTTAACGAGCCAGTTAGTTAAGTGGCCCCTGTCTGTGTGCAATAATAGTGATTTACATGATTTCACAATAAATGTATGTGTCCCTTCGTCAACTAGAGAATTTCAAGAAAGGATTCAATCAAGAAGAGCAAGGGTCATTTAAAACAACTGTTTAAAATAAAGTTCTAGAAAAGTACAGATTAAGAGAAGGGTGTAAAAAATTAAAAACACTGAATATGAAGTGGATCGCTAATAAGTCAAACATGTACAGTACCATACCACCTAGACACTGTTTAGATCAGGCCTGAATAACAGGGCTGAAAACCCATCTCAGTTCCCACATGGAGTTTGCAACTGAGTTAAGACATACTGCAAAAGGTTTTGTGAAGAGGCAAAATTGGAACCCTTTGGTTTAAATTCAAAGAGTTATATCTGAGACAAATCAACAGAGAGAATCAGTCAGCACCATTCCTAGTGTCAGGCATGTAGGTGGAGGCATTATGTTATAGTTCTGATTCAGCTGAATATTCAGATTTTGAATAAAATATCGAGTTTTAAAAAAACTGCATCATTTTGTAATTTCACAGAATGAGACACCATAGGAAGGGTCTGAATATTTTTGCAAGGCACTATAAACATTCGTTATTTTTAACAGCTTAGTATATTCTTGTATTCTTTTTAGACTTTATTATATTTCAAAGATTTTATATAGAGTTCAGCTGGTTCAAAAGTAGTAATTAATTCTTTCACAGTGAATAGACTGAATTGTCCATTAAGAGTAGTAAAATTTCAATGGGAACAAAGAGTTCAAGCTAGTATGAAGAAGATAGCACTTTCTGAGAACAGGAGAAGAAACCCATTGAGCAGCGCAGCTTAGATGATGTTCTTAAATTTTAGCCCTCTTAAAGCATCGTATTGTTCCACACTTCCATCCTCTTGTCACATATCATGCACATAATAATGATGCTGTAGCACAGCAGAATTTTATGAGCCCCTTTCAACTCAAACGCAAAGAGCTCTAAAATGGCACACATAATACACACAGCTGAAGTAGAAAGAGAAAATCAAACAAAGAATTTCCGCCTAGTAAAACTGAACTCTACATCAAAGCCTTTAGGGGAAAATAGGGCTTTAAGTGAGATTAAAAATATCAATAGTCACAGAACTGCTAATGGATTTGGGCAATGAGTTGCACCCTTGTGATGCTACACGTTAGGAGGTTCTGTTGCTCATTGTGTTAGGAGGCCTCGATCTGCAGAGGTCAGAGTCAACCTGAACTATACTCTCGCAAGGAGCCCTTACAGTAACCTGGAGCTGGACCATTCAGTGGTTTTCAAGTGAGCAAGAGCACTGTACAGTAAACAGAACAGACATTTAATTCCTGTGTTTTTCTCTTCAATCATGCCCTTGGACTTCCAGGTGCCAAACACAGTGCACAGGTGCCCCTCAGTTTACCCTGAAACTCGCCATGGGACACCCCTCACTTTTGCTGTGTTACATGGACACATCCCTGTTGTTCAGGTAGTGATGTTTTGCCTGTTTTTTTTTTAATTTAATACCTGTTAATTTTATTAACATTACCATGGTGACATCAATTATTATTATTATGAATAATAATAATAATAATAATCAATCTTGTATTTGTAAGCACTGCATGTTGTTTGCATTCGATATGAAAGACTTGAAATTTAAAAGCGATCACCTAATAAGATGTACATTTAATGTGGTACAAACATGTGGGGCAGAGGCATCTTTGTGCTGTGCTGGACCTGTTTCATTGTGTTGCCACTGTGATCACGGTGGAGCTCTGCTGTAGAAAGCCATCAGTTTTTTGGTGCTCCTTGATATCTGGGCATTTGCTGGTTGCATTTTAAGGCTGATATTGGATGCTCTACCTGGATGAACAATAGTTCCATGGTGATCTTCATTAAATATTAAATACTTGAGCCACACCATCAGATCCAGTGTCTCTTTAAGAACAAATCTTCCACATCTGGAAGAACATGCCTTGTTTCTCTCGTTAGTCAGGGTTAAATGCATTGACACATTCACACACGCTCTACCTGCGCATCACATTGAAATTCACAGTTATACTGCCATTCTTCCAGCATGTTTGAAATAATCGCATTTTGCTAATGTGTCCACTTTGTCAGAAAGTACACCATTATATCTGGAAATAAACTGTATTTCCACTACCTTTTGTTTTTTTCATTAAATTACTCCAGTGACAGTATTAAGTACCAAGTGTTGGCCTCTTTCTTTTCCTAGCTGTTGCTGGATGCTGGGGCGAATGTTGAAGGCTCTTTGCAGGATGGGGCTGAAAATTATGCAGAAACTCCACTGCAACTGGCATCTGCTGCAGGTGGGTCAAGAGCTCTGAAGGAGCATTAGAGGAGCTTTGAAGACGTTCTAGAGGAACTGGGTAGAAACTATAGAGGAGCTCTGGAGAAGCTCTGGGAGACCTCTGGAGAAGCTCTAAAGAAGCTCTGGAAGAGCTATGGAAAAGCTCTAGAAGAGCTCTGGGGAAGCTCTAGAAGAACTGTGGAGAAGCTCTGGAGAAGCTGTAACTGTCACGGATGTCGGAAGGGATGAACCGCGGAGGTAGAGCTCCGGAGACTTAAAACAAAAAAGACCTGTACACAAGCACAAACCACAAACACAATAAACCTGGGAGACCAGGGAAACAAACCACAAAAAACAGATAGGAACCAAAAGTTCCGAGACACAGGGGACAGGGGGACCAGAGAGAAGGGGAAACCAGGAAGTGAAAAAATCTAAATACCAAGCAAAAAACAAAACATAAAAACACAAAAACCCAGGAAAAATACTGCAGACTGGGTAATAAGCATGTTCAAAATTCTATCACTGATATCGGAGTGGACAACCCGAGCAAACGCAGGCACTAGACCCGCTCACAGGCACGGATTTCAGGAAGCTGATATCCAGCAATGAGAATGGGAGAGGAAAAAAGGCTCACCACCCTATCGCTGATATCGGAGTGGACAACCCGAGGAAAGCCAGGCACAGGGCACGGATGACCGGAGTGATATCCAGCAATGAGGATAGGAGGGCCAGCTCAACATTCAATCACGGATACCGAAATGACAACCCAAGTCCCGATCACAGGCACGGATGTCAGGAGAAGCATCCCGCGATTAGAATAGAAGAGCTGAGAGGAAAAAAAAACCCAGATAGAGAAAAAACAAACTGTGGAAAAACAAAAAGCGCCGCTCGCGGGGTCAGGAGATGGCCCAGCATTCTGTCCCGGATGTCGGAAGGGACGAACCGTGGAATGGCAGGAGAGCGGAAAAAGACCCCTATGCGTAGCAGTGGGACGGGGGTTAGCCCGGGCTCAGCAGTTCAGGAGTCGTATAGAAACCATTGCCCTCAGACAGCGGACGTGGGGCGACCTGGTGCTAGGCGGGTCTCAGGACATCCGAACGTCAATGCTGAGCAAAGGGGAATGAGTGACCCGGAAAAATATAGCACCAGAGAGAGAGAGACACCGGAAGGAGAGCAAAGCACAGGAAACTAGGGACAGGACAGAGTGGGAGTGCCGTCTGGCTGCAGAGGGCGTGACAGTAACACATGGTCATTCAAGTTTGAGGACCAATAGACAAGAATATGTCACAAAGAAAAAAAGGATGTTAAGGCCAATAATAAGAATATTTCTCAAGCTTTACTACTGAGAGTGTGTAGGGAAATGTAGAGAGCGTTTATCACAGAACTAATTCTGAAACCCACTGTATTTCCAGAATTGTTGTGCATGCTGTGCATGATGAAAATGTCTTTGTATTTGAGAGCAGGAAAAGGGATCATCTAAGAAGCTTGAATGGATGAAGAGAAAACCAGTGCTGGAAAATAAGCTTTAATTTATGCTGTATCTGCTATGCTGTGCTTCGGTGTTGTTGAAACCAGGCTTTTTGTGTGTGTGTGATGTGGTTCTGTGCAGGTAACTTTGAGCTTGTCAGTCTGCTGCTGGAGAGAGGAGCAGATCCCATGATAGGGACGATGTATCGGAATGGCATTTCTTCGGCTCCGCAGGGGGACATGAACTCATACAGCCAGGCAGCTGCTCATGGCCACAGGTAACCCCAAGCCCTGTCTTTCCTGTTCCTAAGCCCTTTTCTTCCCATACACGGAAAGGAAGTACTGGGGAACTTTGAAATGAGACATTTTTCTATAATCAGAACCAATTAGTCTGGCACCAAAAAGCATCACTGTAGAGAAATGTTTGCTCATCCTTTGACAGACACCAGACATAGTGTTAACTATTGTCCATGTCAGGACTTTTCATTTCTCAGTGGATATTTCCCATGAGGTTGAATAGTGATTGAACTTGCTCATTACTTGTATGGAATGTCAGGTCCGTCAGCAATGGCTCCTTGGCACGGTTGTACTTTTTGCTGTGATACTGGGGGTTATTGAGGGGGAAGCATGCAATGATTCCCACAGTGGAACCCTTCTGTAGCTAATAGCCCCTTCATCATGCTAATAACTTGGATCAGAAATAACAATTGGAGCTCCCAAAAGACGATGTTTCACTTGCAGTCAGAGCAAGGCCTTGCGTTGCTAGAGTTTGTTCTCTCCCACAGGAATGTGTTTCGGAAGCTGCTCTCCCAGACAGAGAAAGGGAAGAGCGATGTACTGTCCCTGGAGGAGATCCTGGCAGAAGGGTCCGAGCTTGGAGAAGGGAATCCAGCCCACCTGGATTCTGGCCGCAACAGTAAGGCCAAGCTGAAGGCCCTGCGAGAGGCCATGTACCACAGCGCAGAGCACGGCCACGTGGATATTACTATTGACATTCGCAGTCTGGGTCAGTATTCCGCACACTACAGCAAACCAACACACAGGCAGCTGCCTTCTGGGTACACAAACATTGTAAGAAAAACACTCATCCTTGCCTAGAGTAGCAATTAAAATTTACTTCAAATTGGCCCTCACCTTCCCCCTGCAAAAGGAAGCGCATTAATGAGATGTGCTAAAAATGACTACATTATTTCAGTCTCTGCTCACATTAATTTAACATTACTGCTGCTAACTACAGATCCAAACTGTTCTTATGTCCTGGTCAGGCTCTGCCAGGCTAAAACAATTAATCTACATTATGACAAAGCCCTGTCATGCGGTACAAAATACTGAAGGTAATCAAAAATTACATTATGCGTAATGAGGACACTTTTTTCACTGTGATCATCTTTTCTCCAGTGTGACTGTGATTAATAGGAACTAAAAATGCATAGACTGTGGCTTGACTTCAAACTCCTTGATCGCTTTCTCATATAGAATTTAAAGAGACTAGAGGTGCAGAAGATTAGCATGCAAATGCCAGCCTTTAGAGACTCTGTCTTGACATTCAAGTGAAGTGTAGAAAGTGCCTTATATTTGTCATTTCTTGCTCCTCAACGGCATTACATCTCTTTAAGACTGCAATGCAAAGTGACAGAGTACATCCCGATCTACATCCCATTTAATATGGTGACGGCTATTTGCAAAAAAAAGCATTACGCTTCTTATCACAACAGGAAATAGATTTTCGTGTTAAAATGATTAAAATCAATTCATAAAAGAAATGCTGAAAAAATAACTATCAATCCATTGCTTATCTTAGCTTTGAGAATCCCCATCAGCACAAAACCTGTTGAACTGCAGGAGAACACCATAGAAGTATAGAGAATGCAACTAAAAATTACAGATGCAGTATTGTTTAGTGTTAACTGTGATTAGTGGCAAATCAGGATAGTAACGGAATACAGACATAGACATTGACTGGTCTGAAAGAGTGACTTTGGGTAGATGGATTGGTAGCTTCCTTCCTGTTCCTCAAGCTGGCCAGGGGATTGCCATGGGTGCTGAATATCCTCCAAACTAACATAAGGGACCAGCAGGGGGGACTCACCCTGCGGTCTGTGTGGGTCCTAATGCCCCAGTATAGTGGGGGGGACACCGTACTGCAAAAAAATACTGCCCTTCGGATGAGAAGCAACACCGAGGTCCTGACTCTCTGGTCAAAATCCCAGGGCGTTTCTTGAAAAGAGTAGGGGTGTTACCCCGGTGTCCTGGCAAAATTTTCTCCTGGCCTTTACCGATCATGGCCTTCTAATAACCCCCATCTCTGAACTGGCTTCATCACTCTGCTCTCCTCCCTACTGAGAGCTGGTGTGTGGTGAGAGTACTGGAGCACTCTGGGTGCCATTGCGACACACAGTACAGCTGGGTGTGGAGGGGAGTACCCATTGCCTGTAAAGGAGGCCATTCAGCTGGACTGGCCTGTGTGATAGAGAGCAAAGGGGCTCATCTGGCTGTTTCTTCAGAGAAGAAAGTGTATCGGCTTAAACAACACAGCTGGGTGACTTGTTGCCCTTTGGGTGAAGAAGTACCTCCTATTCTTGGTTTCAAAAGCACTTGCAGTCAGTGTCTGCCTGGGCCCTGTGGCTCGTGTTCCCCTGGGCCTGTGGGCTGAGAGCCGTGTGCTTGCTGTGTGTGCAGGCGTGCCCTGGGCCCTGTGGCTCGTGCTCCGCTGGGCCTGTGGGCTGAGAGCCGTGTGCTTGCTGTGGGTGCAGGCGTGCCCTGGGCCCTGTGGCTCGTGTTCCCCTGGGCCTGTGGGCTGAGAGCCGTGTGCTTGCTGTGTGTGCAGGCGTGCCCTGGGCCCTGTGGCTCGTGCTCCGCTGGGCCTGTGGGCTGAGAGCCGTGTGCTTGCTGTGGGTGCAGGCGTGCCCTGGGCCCTGTGGCTCGTGTTCCCCTGGGCCTGTGGGCTGAGAGCCGTGTACACAGCAAGCCGTGTGCTTGCTGTGTGTGCAGGCGTGCCCTGGGCCCTGTGGCTCGTGTTCCCCTGGGCCTGTGGGCTGAGAGCCGTGTGCTTGCTGTGTGTGCAGGCGTGCCCTGGGCCCTGTGGCTCGTGTTCCCCTGGGCCTGTGGGCTGAGAGCCGTGTGCTTGCTGTGTGTGTAGGCGTGCCCTGGGCCCTGTGGCTCGTGCTCCGCTGGGCCTGTGGGCTGAGAGCCGTGTGCTTGCTGTGTGTGCAGGCGTGCCCTGGGCCCTGTGGCTCGTGTTCCCCTGGGCCTGTGGGCTGAGAGCCGTGTGCTTGCTGTGTGTGCAGGCATGCCCTGGACCCTGTGGCTCGTGTTCCCCTGGGCCTGTGGGCTGAGAGCCGTGTGCTTGCTGTGTGTGCAGGCGTGCCCTGGGCCCTGTGGCTCGTGTTCCCCTGGGCCTGTGGGCTGAGAGCCGTGTGCTTGCTGTGTGTGCAGGCGTGCCCTGGGCCCTGTGGCTCGTGCTCCGCTGGGCCTGTGGGCTGAGAGCCGTGTGCTTGCTGTGTGTGTAGGCGTGCCCTGGGCCCTGTGGCTCGTGTTCCCCTGGGCCTGTGGGCTGAGAGCCGTGTACACAGCAAGCCGTGTGCTTGCTGTGTGTGCAGGCGTGCCCTGGGCCCTGTGGCTCGTGTTCCCCTGGGCCTGTGGGCTGAGAGCCGTGTGCTTGCTGTGTGTGCAGGCGTGCCCTGGGCCCTGTGGCTCGTGCTCCGCTGGGCCTGTGGGCTGAGAGCCGTGTGCTTGCTGTGTGTGCAGGCGTGCCCTGGGCCCTGTGGCTCGTGTTCCCCTGGGCCTGTGGGCTGAGAGCCGTGTGCTTGCTGTGTGTGCAGGCATGCCCTGGGCCCTGTGGCTCGTGCTCCGCTGGGCCTGTGGGCTGAGAGCCGTGTGCTTGCTGTGTGTGCAGGCGTGCCCTGGGCCCTGTGGCTCGTGTTCCCCTGGGCCTGTGGGCTGAGAGCCGTGTGCTTGCTGTGTGTGCAGGCGTGCCCTGGGCCCTGTGGCTCGTGCTCCGCTGGGCCTGTGGGCTGAGAGCCGTGTGCTTGCTGTGTGTGCAGGCGTGCCCTGGGCCCTGTGGCTCGTGTTCCCCTGGGCCTGTGGGCTGAGAGCCGTGTGCTTGCTGTGTGTGCAGGCGTGCCCTGGGCCCTGTGGCTCGTGTTCCCCTGGGCCTGTGGGCTGAGAGCCGTGTGCTTGTTGTGTGTGCAGGCGTGCCCTGGGCCCTGTGGCTCGTGCTCCGCTGGGCCTGTGGGCTGAGAGCCGTGTGCTTGCTGTGTGTGCAGGCGTGCCCTGGGCCCTGTGGCTCGTGTTCCCCTGGGCCTGTGGGCTGAGAGCCGTGTGCTTGCTGTGTGTGCAGGCGTGCCCTGGGCCCTGTGGCTCGTGCTCCGCTGGGCCTGTGGGCTGAGAGCCGTGTGCTTGCTGTGTGTGCAGGCGTGCCCTGGGCCCTGTGGCTCGTGCTCCGCTGGGCCTGTGGGCTGAGAACCGTGTGCTTGCTGTGTGTGCAGGCGTGCCCTGGGCCCTGTGGCTCGTGTTCCCCTGGGCCTGTGGGCTGAGAGCCGTGTGCTTGCTGTGTGTGCAGGCGTGCCCTGGGCCCTGTGGCTCGTGTTCCCCTGGGCCTGTGGGCTGAGAGCCGTGTGCTTGCTGTGTGTGCAGGCGTGCCCTGGGCCCTGTGGCTCGTGTTCCCCTGGGCCTGTGGGCTGAGAGCCGTGTGCTTGCTGTGTGTGCAGGCGTGCCCTGGGCCCTGTGGCTCGTGCTCCCCTGGGCCTGTGGGCTGAGAGCCGTGTGCTTGCTGTGTGTGCAGGCGTGCCCTGGGCCCTGTGGCTCGTGCTCCGCTGGGCCTGTGGGCTGAGAGCCGTGTGCTTGCTGTGTGTGCAGGCGTGCCCTGGGCCCTGTGGCTCGTGTTCCCCTGGGCCTGTGGGCTGAGAGCCGTGTGCTTGCTGTGTGTGCAGGCGTGCCCTGGGCCCTGTGGCTCGTGCTCCGCTGGGCCTGTGGGCTGAGAGCCGTGTGCTTGCTGTGTGTGCAGGCGTGCCCTGGGCCCTGTGGCTCGTGTTCCCCTGGGCCTGTGGGCTGAGAGCCGTGTGCTTGCTGTGTGTGCAGGCGTGCCCTGGGCCCTGTGGCTCGTGCTCCGCTGGGCCTGTGGGCTGAGAGCCGTGTGCTTGCTGTGTGTGCAGGCGTGCCCTGGGCCCTGTGGCTCGTGCTCCGCTGGGCCTGTGGGCTGAGAACCGTGTGCTTGCTGTGTGTGCAGGCGTGCCCTGGGCCCTGTGGCTCGTGTTCCCCTGGGCCTGTGGGCTGAGAGCCGTGTGCTTGCTGTGTGTGCAGGCGTGCCCTGGGCCCTGTGGCTCGTGTTCCCCTGGGCCTGTGGGCTGAGAGCCGTGTGCTTGCTGTGTGTGCAGGCGTGCCCTGGGCCCTGTGGCTCGTGCTCCGCTGGGCCTGTGGGCTGAGAGCCGTGTGCTTGCTGTGTGTGCAGGCGTGCCCTGGGCCCTGTGGCTCGTGTTCCCCTGGGCCTGTGGGCTGAGAGCCGTGTGCTTGCTGTGTGTGCAGGCGTGCCCTGGGCCCTGTGGCTCGTGCTCCGCTGGGCCTGTGGGCTGAGAGCCGTGTGCTTGCTGTGTGTGCAGGCGTGCCCTGGGCCCTGTGGCTCGTGTTCCCCTGGGCCTGTGGGCTGAGAGCCGTGTGCTTGCTGTGTGTGCAGGCGTGCCCTGGGCCCTGTGGCTCGTGCTCCGCTGGGCCTGTGGGCTGAGAGCCGTGTGCTTGCTGTGTGTGCAGGCGTGCCCTGGGCCCTGTGGCTCGTGTTCCCCTGGGCCTGTGGGCTGAGAGCCGTGTGCTTGCTGTGTGTGCAGGCGTGCCCTGGGCCCTGTGGCTCGTGTTCCCCTGGGCCTGTGGGCTGAGAGCCGTGTGCTTGCTGTGTGTGCAGGCGTGCCCTGGGCCCTGTGGCTCGTGCTCCGCTGGGCCTGTGGGCTGAGAGCCGTGTGCTTGCTGTGTGTGCAGGCGTGCCCTGGGCCCTGTGGCTCGTGTTCCCCTGGGCCTGTGGGCTGAGAGCCGTGTGCTTGCTGTGTGTGCAGGCGTGCCCTGGGCCCTGTGGCTCGTGCTCCGCTGGGCCTGTGGGCTGAGAGCCGTGTGCTTGCTGTGTGTGCAGGCGTGCCCTGGGCCCTGTGGCTCGTGTTCCCCTGGGCCTGTGGGCTGAGAGCCGTGTGCTTGCTGTGTGTGCAGGCGTGCCCTGGGCCCTGTGGCTCGTGCTCCGCTGGGCCTGTGGGCTGAGAGCCGTGTGCTTGCTGTGTGTGTAGGCGTGCCCTGGGCCCTGTGGCTCGTGCTCCGCTGGGCCTGTGGGCTGAGAGCCGTGTGCTTGCTGTGTGTGCAGGCGTGCCCTGGGCCCTGTGGCTCGTGTTCCCCTGGGCCTGTGGGCTGAGAGCCGTGTGCTTGCTGTGTGTGCAGGCGTGCCCTGGGCCCTGTGGCTCGTGCTCCGCTGGGCCTGTGGGCTGAGAGCCGTGTGCTTGCTGTGTGTGCAGGCGTGCCCTGGGCCCTGTGGCTCGTGTTCCCCTGGGCCTGTGGGCTGAGAGCCGTGTGCTTGCTGTGTGTGCAGGCGTGCCCTGGGCCCTGTGGCTCGTGCTCCGCTGGGCCTGTGGGCTGAGAGCCGTGTGCTTGCTGTGTGTGCAGGCGTGCCCTGGGCCCTGTGGCTCGTGTTCCCCTGGGCCTGTGGGCTGAGAGCCGTGTGCTTGCTGTGTGTGCAGGCGTGCCCTGGGCCCTGTGGCTCGTGCTCCGCTGGGCCTGTGGGCTGAGAGCCGTGTGCTTGCTGTGTGTGCAGGCGTGCCCTGGGCCCTGTGGCTCGTGTTCCCCTGGGCCTGTGGGCTGAGAGCCGTGTGCTTGCTGTGTGTGCAGGCGTGCCCTGGGCCCTGTGGCTCGTGTTCCCCTGGGCCTGTGGGCTGAGAGCCGTGTGCTTGCTGTGTGTGCAGGCGTGCCCTGGGCCCTGTGGCTCGTGCTCCGCTGGGCCTGTGGGCTGAGAGCCGTGTGCTTGCTGTGTGTGCAGGCGTGCCCTGGGCCCTGTGGCTCGTGTTCCCCTGGGCCTGTGGGCTGAGAGCCGTGTGCTTGCTGTGTGTGCAGGCGTGCCCTGGGCCCTGTGGCTCGTGCTCCGCTGGGCCTGTGGGCTGAGAGCCGTGTGCTTGCTGTGTGTGCAGGCGTGCCCTGGGCCCTGTGGCTCGTGCTCCGCTGGGCCTGTGGGCTGAGAACCGTGTGCTTGCTGTGTGTGCAGGCGTGCCCTGGGCCCTGTGGCTCGTGTTCCCCTGGGCCTGTGGGCTGAGAGCCGTGTGCTTGCTGTGTGTGCAGGCGTGCCCTGGGCCCTGTGGCTCGTGTTCCCCTGGGCCTGTGGGCTGAGAGCCGTGTGCTTGCTGTGTGTGCAGGCGTGCCCTGGGCCCTGTGGCTCGTGCTCCGCTGGGCCTGTGGGCTGAGAGCCGTGTGCTTGCTGTGTGTGCAGGCGTGCCCTGGGCCCTGTGGCTCGTGTTCCCCTGGGCCTGTGGGCTGAGAGCCGTGTGCTTGCTGTGTGTGCAGGCGTGCCCTGGGCCCTGTGGCTCGTGCTCCGCTGGGCCTGTGGGCTGAGAGCCGTGTGCTTGCTGTGTGTGCAGGCGTGCCCTGGGCCCTGTGGCTCGTGTTCCCCTGGGCCTGTGGGCTGAGAGCCGTGTGCTTGCTGTGTGTGCAGGCGTGCCCTGGGCCCTGTGGCTCGTGCTCCGCTGGGCCTGTGGGCTGAGAGCCGTGTGCTTGCTGTGTGTGCAGGCGTGCCCTGGCCCCTGTGGCTCGTGTTCCCCTGGGCCTGTGGGCTGAGAGCCGTGTGCTTGCTGTGTGTGCAGGCGTGCCCTGGGCCCTGTGGCTCGTGCTCCGCTGGGCCTGTGGGCTGAGAGCCGTGTGCTTGCTGTGTGTGCAGGCGTGCCCTGGGCCCTGTGGCTCGTGTTCCCCTGGGCCTGTGGGCTGAGAGCCGTGTGCTTGCTGTGTGTGCAGGCGTGCCCTGGGCCCTGTGGCTCGTGCTCCGCTGGGCCTGTGGGCTGAGAGCCGTGTGCTTGCTGTGTGTGCAGGCGTGCCCTGGGCCCTGTGGCTCGTGTTCCCCTGGGCCTGTGGGCTGAGAGCCGTGTGCTTGCTGTGTGTGCAGGCGTCCCCTGGGCCCTGTGGCTCGTGTTCCCCTGGGCCTGTGGGCTGAGAGCCGTGTGCTTGCTGTGTGTGCAGGCGTGCCCTGGGCCCTGTGGCTCGTGCTCCGCTGGGCCTGTGGGCTGAGAGCCGTGTGCTTGCTGTGTGTGCAGGCGTGCCCTGGGCCCTGTGGCTCGTGCTCCGCTGGGCCTGTGGGCTGAGAGCCGTGTGCTTGCTGTGTGTGCAGGCGTGCCCTGGGCCCTGTGGCTCGTGTTCCCCTGGGCCTGTGGGCTGAGAGCCGTGTGCTTGCTGTGTGTGCAGGCGTGCCCTGGGCCCTGTGGCTCGTGTTCCCCTGGGCCTGTGGGCTGAGAGCCGTGTGCTTGCTGTGTGTGCAGGCGTGCCCTGGGCCCTGTGGCTCGTGTTCCCCTGGGCCTGTGGGCTGAGAGCCGTGTGCTTGCTGTGTGTGCAGGCGTGCCCTGGGCCCTGTGGCTCGTGCTCCGCTGGGCCTGTGGGCTGAGAGCCGTGTGCTTGCTGTGTGTGCAGGCGTGCCCTGGGCCCTGTGGCTCGTGTTCCCCTGGGCCTGTGGGCTGAGAGCCGTGTGCTTGCTGTGTGTGCAGGCGTGCCCTGGGCCCTGTGGCTCGTGCTCCGCTGGGCCTGTGGGCTGAGAGCCGTGTGCTTGCTGTGTGTGCAGGCGTGCCCTGGGCCCTGTGGCTCGTGTTCCCCTGGGCCTGTGGGCTGAGAGCCGTGTGCTTGCTGTGTGTGCAGGCGTGCCCTGGGCCCTGTGGCTCGTGTTCCCCTGGGCCTGTGGGCTGAGAGCCGTGTGCTTGCTGTGTGTGCAGGCGTGCCCTGGGCCCTGTGGCTCGTGCTCCGCTGGGCCTGTGGGCTGAGAGCCGTGTGCTTGCTGTGTGTGCAGGCGTGCCCTGGGCCCTGTGGCTCGTGTTCCCCTGGGCCTGTGGGCTGAGAGCCGTGTGCTTGCTGTGTGTGCAGGCGTGCCCTGGGCCCTGTGGCTCGTGCTCCGCTGGGCCTGTGGGCTGAGAGCCGTGTGCTTGCTGTGTGTGCAGGCGTGCCCTGGGCCCTGTGGCTCGTGTTCCCCTGGGCCTGTGGGCTGAGAGCCGTGTGCTTGCTGTGTGTGCAGGCGTGCCCTGGGCCCTGTGGCTCGTGCTCCGCTGGGCCTGTGGGCTGAGAGCCGTGTGCTTGCTGTGTGTGCAGGCGTGCCCTGGGCCCTGTGGCTCGTGTTCCCCTGGGCCTGTGGGCTGAGAGCCGTGTGCTTGCTGTGTGTGCAGGCGTGCCCTGGGCCCTGTGGCTCGTGTTCCCCTGGGCCTGTGGGCTGAGAGCCGTGTGCTAGCTGTGTGTGCAGGCGTGCCCTGGGCCCTGTGGCTCGTGTTCCCCTGGGCCTGTGGGCTGAGAGCCGTGTGCTTGCTGTGTGTGCAGGCGTGCCCTGGGCCCTGTGGCTCGTGTTCCCCTGGGCCTGTGGGCTGAGAGCCGTGTGCTTGCTGTGTGTGCAGGCGTGCCCTGGGCCCTGTGGCTCGTGTTCCCCTGGGCCTGTGGGCTGAGAGCCGTGTGCTTGCTGTGTGTGCAGGCGTGCCCTGGGCCCTGTGGCTCGTGCTCCGCTGGGCCTGTGGGCTGAGAGCCGTGTGCTTGCTGTGTGTGCAGGCGTGCCCTGGGCCCTGTGGCTCGTGTTCCCCTGGGCCTGTGGGCTGAGAGCCGTGTGCTTGCTGTGTGTGCAGGCGTGCCCTGGGCCCTGTGGCTCGTGTTCCCCTGGGCCTGTGGGCTGAGAGCCGTGTGCTTGCTGTGTGTGCAGGCGTGCCCTGGGCCCTGTGGCTCGTGTTCCCCTGGGCCTGTGGGCTGAGAGCCGTGTGCTTGCTGTGTGTGCAGGTGTGCCCTGGGCCCTGTGGCTCGTGCTCCGCTGGGCCTGTGGGCTGAGAGCCGTGTGCTTGCTGTGTGTGCAGGCGTGCCCTGGGCCCTGTGGCTCGTGCTCCGCTGGGCCTGTGGGCTGAGAGCCGTGTGCTTGCTGTGTGTGCAGGCGTGCCCTGGGCCCTGTGGCTCGTGTTCCCCTGGGCCTGTGGGCTGAGAGCCGTGTGCTTGCTGTGTGTGCAGGCGTGCCCTGGACTCTGCACACCTGGCTGGAGTCCCTCCGCACCTGCTTCCACCAGCACCGCCGCCCCCTCATCCAGGGCCTGCTGAAGGAGTTCAGCTGCATCGAGGAAGAGGAGTACACCGAGGAGCTCATTACCCATGGCCTGCCTTTGATGTTTGAGATCTTACGAGCCAGCAAGGTAATCGGTCTGCTTTGTTTTCCTTGTCGTATATGCTGTGCCGCGGTTTTTTACAAAATTAGAGAAAATACAGTCAATTTCTCACCTCATCCAAAGCACACCGAACCATTTAAGAGGATTCCTTAATTAGCTGTGACACCTACTTGAAAGGTGGTATCTCCTTATTTCCTTCAAAGCCTGAAGTAATTTATGTGCTAGCATAAGAAGTCTTTATTTCTGAAAGGGTGTTTAAATAAATTCTAAATCTTCGCTTTACATTGCAGGTTTTCTACTAGCAGTGCTTCCAAAATGGTTGAAAGACATTCTCGTTTTCCAGTCTTAGCTTAGATATTAAATTCTTTTGTATCTCCAAATGAGCCGTTACCTTGTGTGAGCTGACCAACATCCCACAGTTAACATCAAAATCCTAATGTCATATACTCTTCCTAAGCAGGAGATTTTACAAAGTTGCTAAACTGACCTGAGACAAACAGTGTTACATTTAGAATTGGGCCTGACATCCCATTCTGAGCCCAGCGTGATGAAGCTCACTGCTTCTCTTCCTCCTGTGGTTTTTTGCAAAAGATTAGAGAACAAGCAGGGATTCTACTGGAATCAATCAGAAATTTCAGCTGTGTGTTGAAAGGCAAATGCAAATTCACATAGGTAATTAGGAAACAATGCCAATGTGATGTAGGTCTTATCTGCTCATACCCTTTTAGATAATAGCAAGAATCAGCTGAGGGTGCTCAGGCTCCCATGTGATCGAACAATGACACCAGGTTTAACACACACTGTACCAATGCCCAGGGCATATAATCAGTTTAAAATGTCTCATTATTTTTAGCTAGATGAAATGAGAAAGACATCAATGAACAGAGTGAACCTCCATTACTCAGAAAATGACTTTTTCAGTCGTGAGCCCCTTGGGGAATCATTAGTAATATACAACCTCACCTAGTTACTGCACATACAGAATAACTGCCTAAGATCCTTCCTCAGATGTGTCTTCAAGAAAATACTAATGGCACTGCAGAAAACAGAATGACATTGAAGGATGTGTTATGTAATCAAAACCCAGACAGTAAATTCTGAGCGTTTGAGAGCCGTTTAAACCGGACGTGGATTTCTTGTGTGGATCAGAATCCTTACGAGTGTTTAAATGCTAATGTATTCTATCCGCATAGCAGAACTAGCTGATATATTTTCTCTGCTCATTTACTTGCGCATATAAAAGCCGCAGAAGATTGATGATTGCGACTGGACGTTTTATAAATCTGCATATTGAAGACGTTATTTTGGAATTGTATTTATGCAATGTGTTTGTTCGCAGAACGAAGTGATAAGCCAGCAGTTGTCAGTTATTTTCACTCAGTGCTATGGACCTTATCCCATTCCGAAGCTCACGGAGATTAAAAAGAAACAGACATCACGATTAGGTAAGTGCCTGTCACTTAATAGGGTTCACCGCCTGCTGGATTTAGCACAGCCTCTCCAAAGCTCACTATTCAAATTTTCAAAGCAAAGAAGACACAGTGAAACAGTGCAAACAAACACATGGTAATTAAAATCATATTTCCTTAGGAAAATTAAACTGTCTTGACTTTTTGTTCTGTTTGAAATCGTAGAAAGGATCTCTATGTGTCGAAGTGAGTCAGAGCAAGCAACCTCTAACCTAGTCAGTAATCTCTGGTAATTGACAAGGATTGGAGATTGGACATTTTTAACTTTACTACTATGCAGTAACGAAAACACTGTTGTCCAGGAATCATATCAATCAGCAGTTTTATCTTTGTACAGTTTTACTGAGTACCTCTTCTTTGTTTTTGTGCAAAGCGCAAGGACTTTACAATAAGGATCTGGGGATGGAACCGTAGATGATACATAGAAGTGATGTTTTAGTCTGTCAGATGTGATTTTGTCAGCAAGTCGTTAACCTGTCACCTCAGATGTGTTGAGTGAGCAGGGAGTGATTATATCTAAATATAAGTTTCCCATACATCTTTAATAGTGTTGTTTAACACTAAAAACAGAATAGCCAAAGTAATATCCGTGGCCTATCAGCTGTGATGTAAGCCAGTGTCCAGTGGTAGCTGGATTCTCCCAGTGCATAACTGTACTGTTGATTGTGGTCATGATCTCAGTGTGGGAAGTGTTCTGGGAAGCTTTGGGATATATAGTTAAAATTAATTAGCATTATCCTGCCTGCAAGTGTTGCTCATGGTTTAGTGCATTAAGAAGCAATGATGTAAATTAGTTCTGTGTACAGTTTGACATGTTTACTTTACATACTGTAAGTGTTAGTAAATAAATCTGTCTTTATGATCAGGCAACACTGTGTGTCTCCTTCGTCCTTTCAGATCCTCATTTTCTGAACAATAAAGAAATGTCCGATGTGACATTCCTGGTTGAAGGGAAGCCATTCTATGCGCACAAAGTCCTGCTGTTCACGGCATCTGCCAGGTATGAGCTGGAGGCACTCCGATGGGTGATATTAACTAGGAAGCAAAGCTAGCTCTCTTCTCTATGGAAAGTGCAGCTGAATGAGCCTCGATGCTCTCTAATTCCCCCTGTGACTGCAGTGAAACCTCTATGACATATCGGTGCCATTGCTTCTCTCGAGTTTTATGAAACCATGTCATGAAGGGTTTCTGCCTCAAATGTAGGTTTTATTAATGTGTTCAGACAGGTTCCGCTTTGCCAGGAAAAAAAAAGTCAGCTTCCCTGGTTTCAAAAGCTTGCGTGATGTGTGGCAGTTTTACTTCTGTGCAGGGAAGTTGAGGAAAACTTTTTCCTGAAGCGATTAGTGTGCTTCATTTAAGGCTGGGAATGTGTCTGATCCACATTTAATAGCAGATGAGGTCATTCTTTTTTTAAATTAGTTTGCGAAATGTAAAATTCTGTTTCCCGTCAGAAAGTCAAGGCTTTTATTCTGCCCTGTGACAGGGAATTGCTACCTGCAAAGTCTTCTGGCTGCACACTTGAAATGTTGAGACCACAATTATGTCAGCATGGAATCATGGCTTCCTGTTGGTCTTCTGTGTAACTAAGGCATTGCATGTTGTAAAGCAGCCTATTAAGAAGGGAAATCTATAAAGTTATTAGTTGAACTCCGGGACATTTTCTTATAAAATAAAGAAATTGCCCTTGCTTATATCCTGTTTTGACATTGGGAGGGTGCTCTATAATTTCTTCATGAAGTGGTGAAGTTTGGGAAGTTTTCTAGCTGACTCATACCGATAGACCAATGATTGTTTAATTAAAGAAGCTCTAGTGTTACTGGTGTCGGAGGCTTACAAGTAATTTATTGAAAGATTTATAAATTAATAGACTTGTGTTAGAGGATAAAGCACTTGTTTGCATTCTTTTATTGTTCTTCTTTTCCAGGTTTAAATCTTTGCTTTCAAACAGACCTACTGCAGAGAACACTTGCATTGAAATCAGCCATGTAAAGTACAATATATTTCAGGTAAACAACAGAAAATTAATATTATTCATATAAGAAAACCATCAAGGGTTTAGCATAAAAACTGTACATATGTAATGAAAATAGCTCAAATCCCAGTGTAGTGAGTTATGTTGTGTTAAAAAGTGGATTACAGGAGTGTAATACAGGAGTTTGTAATACTAGTATATAAGTAGCTCAGGTGGGTAGCTGCGTCAGCATGCGTACTCTGCAAAGGAACAAGTAATAGGTTTATTCCATGCTGAAAACAGAAGAGAGAAAACACAACATTCAGGCTTCACACCTGAAGAAGGCTTCACAGCCGAAATGTTGTGTTTTCTCTCTTCGCTTTTCAGCATGGAATAAACCTAATACTAATATATAAGGAATGAGTAAACGTTTATTCCATGCTGAAAAGAGAAGAAAAAAAAACAATGTTTCGGCTGTGGAGCCTTCTTCAGGTGAGCCTTCTTCCTCCTCTATAGTATTATATAAGTAACTAATATAAAATACTTAAATTAAATATAAGTCAAATATTTAGCAATACAGTCAGATGGGAAGTAAGAGCAGATAGTACTGTCTATTGGTAAGACCTGCCATGGCAATTCTGCGGAAGCATTAGAATGAGAGACAGTTAAGAACATGAGAAAGGTTGCAAATTAGAGGAGACTGTTTGGCCCACCTAAATCAAGTGGTTGCTGGTAGATAACTTAACTAAGGATCTCGTCCAGCTATTTCTCCAAAAAAGCTAGGGCTTTAGTTTCAACAGTATGTCGGGGTACCTTGTTCCAGGCTCCCACAATCGTTTGTATAGTCAGTGTATCTCCTGTTCTAAGTTTTAAAGCTTAGTTTCCACTTGTGTCAAGTGGTTCATGTTTCACCATGTAGTTGGGTCTGAAGGAGTCCAGTGGGCTAACTTGTTTGGTGACTTTTGACGTTATGGAATACTTGAAACAGGCCCCCTCGTAGTCTTCTAAGTTCAAAACTAAAAAGGCTCTGTTCCTTCAGCCTGTTAGTGTAGGTGATTCCACTAAGCCCTGGACTGCATCTGGCTGCTGACCTCTGGAGTTATTCCAGAGCAGCGATATCTTGATCCCACCAGCGGGTGAGAGCGTGGAATACAGTGAGTAAGTACTGACCATGGGAGAGTTGAGAGAACAAAAAAAAGGTAGATGAAATGGAGGTTGGAGTAAGGAGAATGGGAGAGAATGCCGTAAAACCAGAAAAAGGATGTTGAACTACAGACAGGCAGGGAGAAGAAGAAAAGCCAGCAGAGTTTGAGATCCAGAGGAGCATTGTGGGAGAGGTGAGGCAGAGCGAAGACAAAGCATGCAGCAGACTTCTGGGCAAGCTGATGCTGTGTGGGCAGGTGGGCGCACAGGAGAGGGCTGTTCTAGTTTAAACAGTCTAAACTGAGCTGAGTCCCTGGACTAGGATATCAGTACAACAGATAGTAAAACCTGGTAACTCATTTGCTGTACAGTAGAAGATGAGAAAAGGGATCCACATACTTTACCTTAGAGAGTTTTTCTGATTATTTTATGAGATTAAATGCTTTTATCCAAAGCACCTTACGTGTGCACTTATTTACAGTATACAGCTGGGTGTTTTAGCAGAGCAGTTTCAGTACAGTATCTTGCTCAAGATAGGGCGGAGCGGTGGCTCTGTGGCTAAGGATCTACGCCTGTGGCTGGAAGGTTGCCGGTTCAAATCCTGTGGCCGGCAGAGGCATCCTCCTCTATTGGGCCCATGAGCAAGATCCTAAACCCCAGTTGCTCCAGGGGCACTGTATAAATGGTTGACCCTGCGCTTTGACCCCAAGCTTCTCTCCCTGTCTGTGTGTCTCATGGAGAGCAAGTTGGGGTATGTGAAAAGACAAATTCCTAATACAAGAAGTTGTATATGGCCAATATGGCTTATCTGGCTTATCTTAGTTTCACCTCTGTGATTCACACTAGCCAAAGGTAACAGAGACATGATATGAAGAAAGGGGGAGAAAGCCGAATGCTATTCATGAAAGTGATGCTCATTGTCCATCTTTGTTTTCAAACTTCAAGTGATTACTGAATAATTTTCCAAGTCTCCAGCTTGTGTAGGACGATCTATCGCTGTTGTTAGTTCTACTTCAATATAAATAGATGCAACAGATGTTAAAGTGGAGTGTAAAACTGTATAATCACAAATTCTGATCACGCTGAAGTACATTCATATCTTATACAAACACCTCCCTTTAAAAGCATTCTATGTGATACATCAAATTCTACTAAGTAACCAAATGTCATCTGTGGAGTCTGGGAGTTTGGATCTGGGAATTGATACACGCTCCTAATGATGATTCCAGGGCTTCTTCATTTTTGTTGAAATGTGACTTGTACAGGCAGTTTTTATTAATTCCTAAGAAATAATTATAACCAGTTTTTGTGGGTATGATCTTCTCTTTGGAGTGACTTTGAGAGTGGATCTGGATGATATCTTGACATAGATTAACTTAACTACATGCTCCTGCCCCGCTGCATCTCTGAGAGAACTCCCTGTTCTGTTTTGTTACTGTAGACAGAACACGAAGTTTACTCAGGTTCAGAAATTTGTTCTTATTTTAGTGGGCTGTACCCTTGGCTGCAAACTGAAATAAAATGTAAAAAATTGCCAAAAAAATGTTTAATTGTCATTTTAAATGTAGTATAGGTATAATGTCAAACTCATCAAATGCTTTCAGTTGTAAGTACAGAAAATGCAATTAATTTCTGTAAGTGTACGCCTGGTGTTTTATATGATATTGGAAGTGAATGTTCTTCCTGTATGGATGGAACAGCTTAATGTGTGCCATATCACCCTGCAATTCACAACTGGCAGCCCACTGAAGCTCAGCAGGTGTGAGCCTGGTCAGTACCTGGATGAGAGACCTCCTGGGAAAAACTAAGGTTGCTGCTGGAAGATGTATTAGTGGGACCAGTAGGGGGCGCTCACCCTGTGGTCTGTGTGGGTCATTATGCCCCAGTATAGTGACGGGGACATTATACTGTAAAAAGGGGCATCCTTCTAATGAGACGTAAAACCGAGGTCCTGACTCTCTGTGGTCATTAAAAATCCCAGGGCGTTTCTCGAGAAGAGTAGGGGTGTTACCCCGGTGTCCTGGCCAAATTTCCCAATTTGCCCTTACCAATCATGGCCTCCTAATAATCTCCATCTGTGAATTGGCTTCATCACTCTGTTCTCCTCCACACTGAGAGCTGGTGTGGGGTGAGCGTACTGGCGCACGATGGCTTTGACTGGATGAACACACCAGTATGTAATATGTATATGTGATATGTAAAAACTGTGGGACAGTGAAATAAAATGAGGTTTTGACATACATCATGTACTTTCACTTCTTAAATGGGGTTGTAAGAGTCTTGTTGCTTGTTGCAGCTGGTGATGCAGTACCTGTACTGTGGAGGGACAGACTCGCTTCACATCAGGAACACTGAGGTCATGGAGGTGAAGTCTATTATTCTCTTGTTCCACAGCAAGTTTGATATCAGAAAAACTATATAGAATACATACTTTATTGCTGATGTTGAAGGAACAGGTCTCAATATACTCTGACTGACATATTTAATCACATTAACACTTCCATATAAGCAGTCATTAAATGGGATGAAAATGAAAAAACTGACTGAACAAGTAGCCTTCAGCCTCTGTGAACTTGACTGCTGCTGCCCATTTCATTATTTTGTTTTTTTTTCCCCACAGCTCCTGTCTGCTGCTAAATTCTTCCAGCTGAGTGCTCTCCAGCGTCACTGTGAGATTATTTGCTCGAAAAACATCAACACAGACACCTGTGTTGACATCTACAAACACACCAAGGTAGAAACAAGGAATTGCTTGTATCCACTGTTGTGGAAGGGGATGATCCAAGATGATTTCAAAGAACCTATTGTTCTAACAATTAAATAACCGGGTCTTGGCTGATGGTCAGTAGGTAGTGGGTGACAGTGGTTTAGTTCCTATTTTATTATGAGAATTTAGTAGCTTGTTACCTGTTCAGAACTATCTATTCACCTGAAAACTTATATTCATGACCACCAAAAACATGTGCTGCTGACATACACCTTAATCTGCTAGTTCCTTTCATGCATCTCCTCGCATTCCTCACAGCGAGTACCATCCAGCAGGACAGAGCCTCCTCCAGGCTCTCAGGACCTGTTTGTCTTCTTGTCAGTATTCCATAGTTTGAAGCTCTTTCCGTTTGCTTGAACAGAGCAGGAGTGATGCAGTGTCAATCTCTCCTCATGTCTTGAAAACGTCAGAGCAATTCAGCTAAACCTTATTGGTTGTAGGTCGGCTAGAATAATTCAGCTCTGTAATTTTTCAGAAACAGCTCTACATCTACAAAGCAACTAATACTGCCAGTAAATTAATGGCTAATTATACTTAATGAGGCAGTTTGATAGGTTTAATATAGGTTTCTCAGCACAAGAGCTCAAACTCAGCTGTCATCTCAGACAGCTTCCATCAAAAGCTTCATAATCCCCTTCCACATTTTTGGATCGTCATGCCTGAAAAGCGCCTCACAGCCTAGGCCTGAGGATTCTCCGATTCTCTTTCCTCCCCGCAGTTCCTGGGGGCCCCGGAGCTCTCGGCCTACATCGAGGGTTACTTCCTGAAAAACATGGTGGTCCTGATCGAGAACGAAGCCTTCAAGCAGCTGCTGTACGACAAGCCTGCGGACAGTTCTAGCTCTGACGTGCTGCATGACCTGGAGAAGACCCTGGGGGTCCGGATCCATTCCATCCACCTCTCCTCTTCCAAGGGCTCCGTCGTGTGAAACAGTCAAACCTACCAGAGCGCCTGCAGTCTGTATTACACACAGTCCTTGTCTGGCTTGCTTGGAATGCCTTGGATATCCCCGTAGCCTGCAGTAGACGTGTAAATCACTCGCTCATTCCCAGCTCTTCAACGGAACAGGACGTGTCTTGCTCTGTTTCCCGAGAGCAGGCCATGGTTTATGAATACTGTTGCTGGACTTTGAAACTCTGTGTCCTCATGAGTCAATGTTTTTTTTTTTAATCTTTCATCTTCATTTTCCATTACATCATACCATTTTGGATAAAGCCAAATAATATGCATTACTGGTATCGATTGATGTTAATCAAGTGTTTTAAAGCAATGACATAAATGTACATACTTTACTAACCAGGAAAGAAGAGCTTTGAATCAAATAAGATTGGATGGATGGACTTATAATTTCTCTAACCATGCAGGGAGCATTCAATGGATTAATGGACTTTTTATATGCTTGCCATTTATACACTTGTAGTTCTGCTGACTATCCTGAAGGTGTCAGCAACTTAATGCAAAGAGCATTCCCTGTGAATCATACTGCAGCCACTGAAATCATTTGTACTAAGAATTCTGAACCATTTAGTTTTTCATTATGGACAGCTGAATTCAGCAGAACACTGCATTGGCTGTTGCTTCATTTATGTCATCTTACAATTACAGAAGATGATGCCCTTGTTCCAAAGCATAGTGAGCTGCTTATAGTGTACTCTAGCAAGTTGCTTACAATAAGACAGATGTAGCACTAGCTTAAACCCATGTGTGCTGTGTGCTATTTTCATAACTCATCTGTGCTACAGAAAGTATTTTTTTAAATTCCGGTTGTATCTCGGTTGTAAAGTGGGAAAACAGTAAAAACATCTCCCTTAAATACAGTAACCCTTAAGCTGACCAGAGCACAGTTTCTTGGAATCTGACATTTTCATTTGTGTCTCAAGCTGAATGCCTCTTTACACGGGAGGTGCTAACAAGAGGTTTTGCCAAACCCTAGTCAGATGCAATCTTAAAAGGTAGGGAATGCTGTTAAACAGAAGCTGCAGACATACCAGCTTGAATCCCAATGAGTTGTTAGCTGTGCTCTGGTATCTCTTACTGCACAGTGAAAGTTAGATACATTGTTTGGAAAGCTCATTTTTCCTAATAATGTCCACAGTCCCTGAGGAGCTTTTTCGTTGACTTGTCATCGTGCTGCCTAGAATTGAAGCTGTTTTATTTCCAGCATCTAATGCCACCTAATGCTAATAATGGTGCCTAATGCTGTACCAGGCACTCCTCAATATGGCCCTAACTAGATACCAGTTATTAGTGGCTGCTCACAGTTCCAATGAATAACAATCCTCCCCCCACTCACTCCAAGCTAGAATTCTTTTCAAATGCATTGGCAAGCCAGAATGATTTTTGTACAGATACATGCAAACGTACAGATGTAACTGAGGCTGATCGAAGAAGACACAAGTTAATAAAAAAAAGTACGGAGTGCATTTTACCACAACTAGGACGAATGTTATTTGTTATCTGGTATAGTCAGCTGCTATTATCTTTCTACTGCACAGTCTTGCCAAACTTTGTGACCGGTTCAACTACAAATCATGCCTGGACATACTGAGGTATATGTGTGATGTATTCCAATAGGATCTGTCATGTTGCGTATTATAGATTAAATGGAAAATACGTCATATTCATTGCTTTCATATATATCAGAATACCAGAATTATGCAAATACCTCAGACCGTGGAATACCTGTTATATGTAACTTGGGAGATTAAAACGTTTGCTTGTTTCCTGTTTTTGTCCATTATATTGGTTGTCACAGAACAGAGGATCATAGTTAGTAATTTATGTGACTTCTGCTGATCTGAAAGCTCGGTCTTTTGGTTTGATCATGGACTCGTTTCCATCTGTAGACACCAGGCAGGTTTTCTGTAACAAACCACTATCCACTATATAGTCAGAAAAATAAACAAATAACTCCAAAACACCCACAGGCAAATAACTACAATATGAAGAATCCTCAGAAATATGAGATGCCATCTGATGGAATGAAAGTGTAAATATTTTATGTAAATCAGAAATTGAAGGTTAATGATTACTCTTCCTGTAAACTACTGTATATATCACATTATTGCGTCTGTATTGTATTGCTTTCATTGGATATAGCTGTACAGATGTTATTGTTCTAAGTGTACGACTGCTATGAAACCAAGATGCATGTTACAGGTATGTCTGTTTATGTTTTGTTTCTTTTTTGTTTATGTTTTTAACATGTGTTTAATGCAGCCATATGAATGCTAAATCATAGGAGAAATGCTTTCTGTTGACTGAATATTGCTGGTAATAGGTCTGAAACATTATGTAGTATTAAATTGGGTTAAAGGGACCGAACAACACAGCTGAGAAAACTAGTTTTACTAAATATTGCTGGCTGTAAAATGGCCCACTGAGTAAATAATGTCTACGGTCTAGACTGCAATTAAAACTGGATTTAAGGCACTTTATACAATCAAACATTACAGTACATTTTATTTAAGCCATTTTTGTGAAGCGGTCTTCTTATTTCCAAAAGAATATTCACAGGTACTGTTGCAGTTATGCACAGTTTTTAAGTACAGAATATTTAGAACAGATCTTCAACACTGAAACAATATTTGCTTATTTTCCTACCCAGAATGTGTGTTGTATCAGGTCCCCTTAATATACTTTGTTGTGCTTTGTTGTGCTTTGCTGGTGAGTCTATAGGTCATTCTGAGGTTGTGAGTTATTCATTTTGGTGCCGTTCTGAAACTCGTTTTTTTTTATTTTGGAACTACAATGTGTACAGAGTCAATGGAAGTCCGAGAGAGTTATTTTCCCTTTACTATATTGAGGCTATTTTTTTAAAGTGATGCATCCTTATGCTTTTATAAAAAAAATATGGACCGTCTATATGTCTTGGTACAGTATGTGCTTTTCACCTATAGCAAAGTAAAAAACAGGAGTTTACAATGCCTACCAAATGCCTACTAAAGTACATTTTCATTTTAATGTGTAGTATTTGAATTGGAAATTGATTGTTTTTAGTCATGTTCCAGATTACCAAAACAATTATTTTGCAAAGGGAAAGCCTGATTTCTGAAACAGATTTAATCTAAGGACAGAGACTATCAGTTCTTTTTTTAAAACGAAAATAAAATCAATAAGAGGAGGGTGTCAACTGACATACTGTATTATGTCTGCCGTTTTTTTAAGTGTTTGGTTTTTAAGTGACATTGATCTGTTAATTGTGTTGATTCTTCTATGATTAATATTCCCAGGTATGAATATAAAATATACGAATATAAATTAATATATTATTTTTTGTTTCATAACAGTCAAGCCCAAGGCACTTCCATATGTTTTTTAAACTACTATACTTAATCTCAGTGCTACTATTCATACTGCCTATTTAAGTACAGCAAAAACATGCATCTTGGCTGATTTACAGGCAGCAATAATATAAAATTGTTTTAAAAAAATCAGAAGTATGTGTCTTACTGTAAGTCTAAATCCTAACGATAATAAGGTCTTTTTCTGGAGCTCGTCTCTGCATTCAGCCCTGACATATCAGAGTGATTGCTTTCCTGTTTTGATCTGGTTTATTGTATCCACTTAAAAAACAGAGAGCATGGTCTTTTGAGGCTTCACTGTGCTGTGCATTTTAATGAGAAAAATTTAAAAAGTAGACTTAGGAAAATATATTTTTTTATTTTGTGATCTAAGGCAGTTGCCAGGTGTACAACTAATGTTTTCTCTGTGTCCTCGCACTGCACTGTCCCTTTGTCCAGTGGCCAGACACAGGCGGCTCTGTGGTGTTAAAGCTGAATTAGATTGGGATCAGGATCAACGAACAGCTGCTGATATTGTTGTATTTAATGCTGAGAATTGAGAATCGTCATATCAACATGAACCTACTATCCTGTGGTGATATTTTTCCAGTGGAAGAAATCCTACAGGATCTTCCCACAGAATTCCTGACTCAGTTCTACATGTTCCTTGCTGGAGGAATGTGGGACCCTGCTGGTTGTTTGTGGGGTCCCTCTGTGTGCAAGGCACCAGAAGACAAAGGAATTAAGAAATGTATATATTTTCCGCATACCTTCCCCTGCGCCAGCTGTAATAATAATAATAATAATAATAATAATTGCTTACACTTATATAGCGCTTTTCTGGACACTCTACTCAAAGCGCTTTACAAGTAATGGGGACTCCCCTCAACCACCACCAATGTGCAGCATCCACCTGGATGATCCAGCTGTACTATTTGTTCATCTTTCTCAAAGGTTTCTGCAGATTGCACAGTTTTTAAAAAATATAGGTGAGAACAAATAGGTACAAATAGGTATAGTTGAGTTATGCACAGCTCTGTCACTTTCTATTTTTTTTGTACAGGCAACAGATCGCAAGTCTACAGAGCTTTTCAGTAGCCACATCCTTGCCATTTCGTTTTAACCCCATTTATGTTGGGTTTTTTTTTGTCTGGATTATATAACAACAGAAACGTGTCCCATTGGCAATAAAATGTTGACTATAAGTGAAATGTTGATTAACGTTGATGATTTATATCAGTACTTACACCCTCCATGCAAATAGGTAAAACCGTCATTTATCAATCATTCTTTTCTTCTAAGTGTTCTACCATTTCTATGTCAAATATGTCAAAACTTCTATGTCATATTTTAAAGAGATGTATTATTTGAAGAGGTAATTAAGGTGATGATCTTAACCCTTCCTCTGTGATATCTGTCAGTTTGCTGGACTGGACATTGCAGGAGCTGGACTAAGTTGACTAAACATAGAATTGTAAGCATGAAGCTTATATATTAGTAGATTTAATTAGGCATGTTATGCCTGTTTAACCTGAAATAAATGAGTTCACTTGCCTGTTCTGTGTTCCTCATTTAGTTTAATTTTTTGTGTGTTAATCTATAGTTTAGTTTGTGACCCTTGGAATATTTTTACTTGTTCTTTTTAGAATGTCTTAATTTCTGCTGTTGCACAAATGACATGCGTACATCCGTCGGAAATAACTGCATGGGATTTTAAGCAGTCTTGGGTTTTAGAATTTTATATGTGTATTTTTTTTAGCTTTTGAACGTCAAGCATTAGAAATTGTATATAAACATGTATGGTGTAAATATCAGGGTTGTGGCTGCTTGAGAAAATCTAACATTTACATGTTTTAGTTTTGTCGCTCAATGAAATTTGTGTACAGAAAATAAAATAACTGCAGTTTCTTCAGGCTCAGAGTTTTGCAGTAACCGAAGAAATGGCTTAATGTTATTCAGCAACATTTGTGGTTTCAGTGCACCACATGTTTTTAACTTTAAATTGTCTGAAAAGAAGTAAACTTCAGATCAATCTCGATGGTCCCCAGTTCATGAAACGTGACTAAAGTACAAATACCAACTTAACAGTTTATGTTCTGCATCACCTTTTTGCAGCCTGGAAGGCAAGCACAGTTTTCAATTTAGGGGGTCATTGTTTCACACCGGATTAAAGCAGTGGGTCAGAGATATTCCTGGCATTTCCAACTGTATGTCGTGCTTTTGGTGAGGGCTCCTCTGACACAGGATGAGAAGAGATTGCTCCGCATCTGCATGCTGATTAACAACGTGTTACAGAAGAAGATCAGGGTGCACCTCTGTCACATGTGGGGCCTTGAGCACAAAGCTCATGATGAGATTAGAAGCTTTTGAGGCTAAGAAAGGACATCATCGATGTTTCTATAATAAAAAGATCAATCATTTATTCCAACTTTTTGTGTGACTGCCAAACAATGAACACAACAAATCATATGCCCATATTTTCCATCTCTTGCTTCCCTCTGCATTCCTCAGGCACCTCAGAACAGTCTGCAGGATCACAACCAGTTAAACAGAAAAAAGAACCCCACAAAACTGCACTCTTTCTCGACAGCTGTCCGCACACAACAATGGTATCCCTGACAGCCTTGCAGGGGTCAACAGAGAATGTCAGCCGCTGGCTGGCTGTTGCCTATTGTAGTCCTTTCATCTCTGTGAAAGTGGCATATAAAAAGGCAAACTGCAATAAACAACTTTTGATTCTGTGTGGCGAGTGGATTTCTGGATTCTGGATTTCCTGAATACGGCAGGGCTGATGTAACAAGTTGAATGGAAAACACTCCTCTGAGATCCCCTGAGAAATAAACTACAGAACAAGCTGTCTGAAACGGCGTTAATGCATCAGTCACTCTGTGTATAACACCTTCAAATATGACTCTTTTTAAGTATCATGTACAGTCTTTTGTATTTAAACCGGGCCACATACGGCACTACAGTCTAATAACAACGGGCAACACTGAGGTTGTAAACATCTATACTCTTAAGCACTTCCACATTGCGACGATACCAATGGGAGCCCGATTAAAATGTCAACTGATCACACCAGTGCCATAACTGAACACTCCTCTAACTGTTTAGTAAAAGGCGTTTCATGTATTGCTTCTGGTGTGCTTTTGATTCCAAGCAAATAACTGCCGTTTCAGGAAACAGCTGTATCAATGAGCTCCTAAAACCCAAACAAGCTACAGTATATGGGCCGAATGGCCCACTCTCCTTTGGGCAAAGAAAAAAAACCTTCTTATGTTTGAGGTGACACTGACAACACAGTATGAATTCGTCTGAGGACCAAGGAGGAGATGAGTTGCTTTCCTTTGTGTGGCAACAGGCTCTGTGTTGTTTTCTGTGGGGTTTTTATAAAGATATAAAGGGCAGGTAGCGCAGGGAATTGTCAGAGGCAGACAAGTTCCTGTGCATCAAGAAGGTTGGTATCCTGTAGAGTCTTGCGTCAGTAAGGGAATCATCCGCAGAGCCACACGGGCTGTTGCAGTACATGGTCCACAGCCTGGGGGTAAACTGCCTGGTGATGCTGTCTGCCAGCCTCATTCTTAGGTTGCACTTAGAGCACACAATGTGGTTGGGACAGTAGCGCTCATGCTTCCTCTGCTCTGACTTCCTGTCTTGGGCCACGCAGGCCCCGGCCTTCCTCCCCAGCGCCCGCCCCTCCTGCCGGGTGCTCAGCCGGTCCAGCGCCCTCCGCAGCTCCTGCTGTGCCCCACTCATGCTGGCCATCTCCCTCTGGTACTGCAGGTTCAAGCAGCGGATGGACCGGTCCAGCTGCAGGTTCTCCCTCCTCAGAGCGTTCGCCAGGAACCTCTCTGTGGGAACAAGAGGGCAGAACCCCACACAACGGTGTTCACAGGCAGTGGCTGCAACCTTTTCGGCTTCCAAAGAGCCACCAAGTAGGGTGTATTCAGCTGCGGGTGTCTAGAGATAACACGAACACAGAAGAGCTGGAAATGAGGGAGGTGTTTGCAGGCTGGATAAATGTCAGAAGGTTTTGTCCCGAAAGCCCTTAAAGAACCTCATTCAATTATCAGGAAGAACTTGGACTGCTACCTCTTTGGTACACTACCCTTATCAATAAAGAGATTATGTCCCTTCCAATCAGAAAAAGATATCTAGGAAGGTGTCTTCCTATTAAGAGCCAAAGAGTGCTAGTGCTAATTAGAACAAGCTATACATACAGTATAGCAACTTAGCAACTTCATAGTTCGGCTAGATCTCAATGAATGCGACAGAGGGACTAAATATGTAGAGATATTTGCTGAGATTTGTTGAGGGAATGGCAGCCTAGCCTTGAGGATTGGTGTACAAGAAACAAGTCAAACAGGGAGTCAGACATGTAGTTCAAAGCTGTATTATTCATGATTTAGCATTCATTGTTCATTACAGCTCCTACTTAAAACAGTGCTTTAAATCAAACTGGAGATTAACCATGAAAGGGACACTCAGTACTCATTAAATGTTTTCCTTATTCAACTTGATTTACCTTTTTCACTGCACCGGTCTCTCCATTTAGCTGACATTGTAGCACTGGTGCTAACAGCTTCTGTACAGAACACGACGGGGTCAATTCTATAAAAGAAAAGCTTGAGAGAGTGGATCTGTGACATGGTCTTGTTGATTTTCCCAAAACCTAACCTAATCTAAAATGAACTGTTACAGTCTGATTTTATCTTTTCAGTTACATGCAGTAGCAATTGTCCAGAGATAATGTCCTGGGCAATACAAACCACCTATTAATGTACACTACATAATTATCTCCTCTGGGCAATATGGTGCTTATTAGCAGACAGTTTGGAGCTTTAAACAGATGGTATATTTTCCCCACCTACACTGTAGTTCTTGTGCTGGGAGAGCAAAATCAATTTAAACATAAATTCCAGGCTGGGTTAAAAAAATAAGAGGTCAGGTTGCTCTGTGTAAACAAGTGCCATCTGTTACAGACATCAATGATGCGGCTCTTGCAAATTTACAAAATCCCACTCTTTCAATGTGCTCACGTTTGGTTTTAGAAAGATAATAACTAATAACGACAACGATGATTATGAGGAGGACGATGGATGTTGATAATTGATATCGATAATACTAATAAAATCACTGAGAATAAAAATGTCTGAACGTCTATGCACATCTACACAATAGCCTGCTCTCAGAAATCCATTCCAAAAACAACTCTTAGGATAGCAGTACAAATCACGAACATGCCTCAGACTTCTTCTTATTTTTATTCTTATTGGCTTCGCATACTTTTTACAAATACCAACTGCGTCCACGGGTGCGTTTAAATTTTTAACTCATTCCAAAACACGACTGCAACAAAAACTGGTACCTATGATTGCGAAGGGTACCTACATCTCTAATTTTTGTATTGTTTTTTTTTTTCATTTGAAAACTGTCTTCTGCTGAAGTGTAGCATTCTTATTCATCAGGAGAGAAGGATTACTCACGTTCGAGTGCCGGAATCTCAAGCGTCAATGGACTCTTGTACAGTGCAGTACAGGCAGATGAAGCAAGGGGTTTTCCTTAAGTTCTGTCTTCAAGAGCGGATCTGTCGAGTCCCGAAGACGTGAGGTAATGGCAGTGACTTGAGGGCTGCTTTCAAAGACGGCTTTCTTCAACTGCAGTTCATTCACCTGCCGCTAAAGGCATTTGTATTTGTATTGTACGCGTTTAATACTTCTTTAGACTTTTACTCCTGAGGAATTGTCTTTTTCTGTCAACTTCATTTACAAAAAACAGTGTTAAATTATCCATATTAGGTGCATGTGTGTATCTTACAAACCATCTGTGTTAAAAACGAACTCCACTAGAGTTACAAATGTAGCTGGATGAAATTGCAGACCAAATTTTGTTTGTTTTGATATAAACGTGCAGGATTCTAAGATTCGTCATCGATGAAAGCGGACGGTAGTGATATAAAGAGTTGTATTCAAACTTTTATGATGTAGGCCAAGTCCTTTCTGAATAAGCATTCGTAAAATTTGTTTATGATAATAGGATTTGAAAACAATCTGTCGGGAGCAGTACTGTATATTGGCTGACACCTGGTGGTAATTTTTTTATACTGTTCGCAGAATAAACCTAATGATGGATATTCTGTGATGGATATTCGGAATTGTTAAAGAACCCTGAAGAAAAATAGAGGTATTGCAGGGATCAAATGAGACCTAAAGGCGTCTTAATTCGTACATTAGTATCTTTTCTATTCACACGCAGGTTATGACTTCACCTCTCTCTTCACCTCTCTCCACATCGTACCACCTGAGTAGCCTCTCTGCCTCTCCCCTGCTCCCACCTCCTCCACTCTCCCAGCTTTTCCTGTTCTATTTAATCTTTGCTGTCTGCCCTGTCTTTCTCACACCCGAAGAAAGCTCCACAGCCCAAAGTTGTGTTTTCTTTCCTCTCTTTTCAGCACGGAATAAACCACTTCTAGACCTAGTTCTCATTTTGTATCTTTTAAAAATCTGGCTGCTACGTGCAAGTTCTCCTGTCAAAGTACAAGCAACATAAATGGTACAATTAGCTATCATCAGTGGGGAGGAGAACAGAGTGATGAAGCCAATTCCTAGATGGGGATTATTAGGAGGCCATGATTGGTAAAGGCCAGGAGGAAATTTGGCCAGGGTGCTGGGGTAACAAACCTACTCTTTTTGAGAGATTTTTAATGAGCACAGAGAGTCAGGACTTAGCATTTACATCTCATCAGAAGGATGACACATTTTTTTACAGTCTAGGCATTAGGACCCATACAGACTGCAGGGTGAGCTCTCCCTTCTGGCCCCACTAACACCTCTTCCAGCAGCAACCTGAGGTTTCCTAGGAAGTCTCCCATTGAAATACTGACCAGGCTCACACCCGCTGAGCTCAAGTGAGCTGCCAGTTGTGATCTATAGGGTGATACAGTTGCTGGCAGTTAGAAAGTGGAGGGATTAACATCATTTTCAAATGTTCAAAAATATTGTATCGTCGGGCCACACACTTAATTAAATAGCAATATCCATTTAGGAAAGGTTTTATGCTCTGTTTAAAAGTTGATTTACTTCTTTTTCAGGGCAACTTTAAAATCGCATTCCCTTCCAGAGAGTCTGAGGCTTATGGGCCAGAAGGCAACTCTAGTTATTCAACTCACTCATATCAATCTGTGTTTAAAAACAGTGGTTCTAAGCACTCTGAACCAAAGCAAACTAGGACGAAATGATTAAACTGATGACATAATATACAGTCTCAGGAGACAGCTGCTACCTCCTATTCCTTCAGTGTCTCCACAGTGATTAGAATGCACAGGAAAAGAATGTTAACAAATCAGCCCCATTAAGTTTATACACACAATGGTGCTGTGCATTCTGGGACAAAAGCCTATCCAGTGGTCAGAAATTAGCTGACTTAAGACTCACAAATCTTCAAGAAAAGCTGTTCTGACCATAAATTATGTGTATTGCCTAAGTCTGAAGACGTTGGGAAAAGCATGCTAAAGCTGTATTGTTAAATGAAATTGATTCTGGCTGTTAAAGAAAATTAACAATCATGACAAATTTAACATTTTTGTAGATCTACCATGTATATAATATTAAAAGTGAAATAAATTCACACATTTTACGGTATCACTAGCCCAGTATTGCTAACCCTGTTCTTTATCCAATAACTGGATATTGAGCTTTAAATATTAATTTTCGTGTGAGCTACTGACAAATACCAAGCTCATGTCAGATCCACCAAGTCAGAACCCTTAAATGATCATTAAAAAAATCACAATTTCATTTGGCGTCATTCATGATCCAAATTCCGGTACCTGATTGATTTATTCACTGTTCATGCCAGGAATCACAAAGATGTCCAGACCACCAGAGCACTGACGATTGGAGACTCATCTGTTCTGCTCTGTATACCAGACTGTCTCCAAAACATCGCCCGAATAAACTGGATGGAAAGAATTAGCATCAACACACTGAAGGATCCAACCAAAGAAGAAGGTTTTTAAGAATGGAGCTATCTAGCTTCAGTGAAGAACAAATCAGAACACTCATAAAACCTGTGAAGATCTCAATACAAACACCACCAAAGCCAACAAAGAGATCTGATCTTTACACCAAGACTGATTTGAAAATGACCAGGTAATAAATGAGTATAACGAATGCAGACCTTTCTACTGCATGGAAGAGTGACCCAAACTTCTTGCAGAAAGAGACGGTCAAACACCAAACAAAGGCAGTGATTATTAGGAGATCTGGTGACATGAAGAAACGTTAGCGGACAAATAGGTGCAAGAAATTCATTGTCTTACAGACATGCCATATATGATATCTGTGGTTTCTTTACTGATGAAGAACCACTACCATGCTGTAATCGAGAGCATTATCAGATATGGTATTACAGTGTGATTTAGTCATCTATCAGTTCATTTAAAATCGCAAATTACCCACCTCATCCAGTCAGCTTTGAAGGTCATGGGAGTGAAACAGCACCCCTCTCTGCAGACAATCTTTGAAAAATCCATAATCAAACAGGCAGGAAACATTATATCAGATCCTTCCCACATTTCCCTCAATTCTGAATATCAACGTCTTCCTTCTGGCAAACGTTTCAGGGTTCCCAAATGTAAGTCAAACAGATACAAACCTTCCTTTGTTCCACTATCCACTAAAGCTGTCAACGCAAATGTCAAGGATAAACACAATTTTGACTCTTACAACCCACTTGAGTGCAATATGTTTGTGATGTGTTATAAATGTTACATGTTATGTGTTATGCATGTGCAATAGAGTGATGTGCAATGTTTTTCCTATTTTTTGTAATAGAATAATGTGCAATGTTTTTCTTTTATTTTTTTTGTTTGCATTCTATTTAAATATACTGGAGTGCTGTGTGTCCATAAAAAATGTCCCTCAGGGGACAATAAAAATCTTATCTTATCTTTATAGCCTAAGTATCCAAGCATATGGAAGGAATGGGGAGACCTGATCAAAGGAATTATTGGATTAAATGTTATACCATTTCAATGGAATGTCAGAATGCTACAGTTTATACTTCTTTGATGTTCTTAGCAAAAAATTGTACAATTCACAACTACAATGGTGAACCTCTGTGATTATTAATTCCCATTTCTACTCCTGATACACTATACACTAAGAGAGAGAAGAGTTTCCACCAAATTCTGTAGACTGAGTATCAGGTTGAAACAAACATAGTTGATTAATTGTTTCAGAATGTTTGTAATGTTAAATCATTAACTTCACCAATCATGTTTTTATCAGATATCATGGCACTGAAAACATGCTGTTATGTAACAAATCTTCATTTGTTTTCTGTATTTATCTACTTTTATTACCTACCATTTATTTTATCTATAGCTTTTGTGTGGATGATCACACCTGTGATCCTTATCTTTCACTCTCAGCTGTTAACTGAAATGGATACATAAAAAGAGGCCAATTGTGATATTATTGTGCTACTTGGAAAAAAAACCCATTTAAACTACAAGTTAGGTGTGTGCTGTGAATATGTAATATCGTTACAAATAATTTAGGAGTACTGACTGTACCCAGCTCTGTATTTTTTATTTAAAAGGTTATTATGCACATTATATACAGTAGGAATGCAAAAGTGTGTTGCAATTCTCTTTCCTTTTACTGCATTGTGTATTTTAAGAGGTAAGATCTAAGCTTATAAAAGGAAATAACAGAGAGCATGACTTGTTTACAACCAAATGATCTAGTTGGGCTGCGGGCTCATTTCTGTATTGCATTTACTAACACTCCAATACAGACAGTCCTCACACAGAAGAGACACAGGTCTCCATACTGCTCTGTTTCCTGACAATCCCACTTAACGTCACATCATTAAAACAGATTTGCTCCACCAGGACTTGAAAACAGACAGTCAAGACATGGGAGCTCAAGAGAGCAGCTCCCAGGACACCACCACTACAGATGCTGAAGTCAACACACCAGTGGCAACACTTTCAATCTGTGTCAATGCCACCAAAAGAGAAAAAAGGGAAGTGGAGGCTGTTAGAGACTCTATTCCTGGAAAAAACACAAGTGAGCTATGCACCCAGGGACAACAACAGTAGTCAGGCTCCTACAAAAGGTAGGTAAAACCCCACTTGTTGGTCGTGTGAGGACAAATCAGGACCTTCAGAACAAATAACCTGCAAAACCAGAATCCTTATCAGGTATCCTGTCTGCAGCATGCAAAGGGGACCAATTGGAAGAGCTAATCAAATTTGACACAAGATATGGACATGGTGTGCCGAAGAAGGTTTCAGCTGTCTTGGGCACTAGAAATCGTCTTTGGCAAAGGCTATCAATACAGATGCAATAGATTAGCCACAGCAGCTTAACCTAGATCTGGGATCTCAAATTCAGTTCTGGGAAGGCCTAGTGTCATCTGTTTTTGCCTACTCATTTTCATCATTGCATATCTGGTCAAATGATTTAATCAACTGCATGACTGTAATACCTCTAACCGGACTCTGAGGAGATAAATCAGTATTGACCTTTAATGATCTGCAAATGAACTATGAAGTGTCTCAGAAATACAAATTTAAAGTGCTTGGACAATGAAAGGGAAAAACATGATTATCTAAAATTTATATTTTACTCAGGTATATAACAAGGAAGAAATTAATAATGAACAAAACATTCTATAAATATAAATAACATTAGACAGTTAGAGATGCTATTCAAGGGCCATTAACCCAGATCCAATACTCACTCAGGGCAGGAGTTATATGCATTGACTGGAAAATTTTAGGTCTAACATAATAATAATAATAATAATAATAATAATAATAATAATAATAATAATAACCACTGGTTTAAATGTTGTTAAACTATGTGTGATTTTTTTGTTTATTTTGACAAGACTGAATTTCTGCTGATTGGCTTTCCTTCTCAACTATTAAACTGCCAACTGCATTTGGAAATAGTACAATTACTCGGGACAGGTATATATTTGTCATCTGTTGATACAAGCCCTTCACTTAAAGCTCATGTCCAAAATGTTGTGAGAATGTTTTTAAATGTTTATCAACCTGCCAGCCAATGAAGAATCCAACGAAACCAATTTCTTCCAATCCAATACAGAAAAGAAGAAAAAAGAAGTAAAGAAAAGAAAAAAAGAAAATTTAAGTATGTTTTTGTCTTTTCTGATAATACTAATTCCTTACACTTATATAGCGCTTTTCTGGACACTCCACTCAAAGCGCTTTACAGATAATGAGGATCCCCTCCATCACCACCAGTGTGCAGCCCCACCTGGCTGATGTGACAGCAGCCAGAGTGCACCAGTACACTCCCCACACACCAGCTCTCAGTGGGGAGGAGAGCAGAGTGAGGAAGCCAGTTCAGAGATGGACATTATTAGGAGGCCATAATTGGTAAAGGTCAATCGGACATTTGGCCAGGATGCTGGGGTAACATCCCTGCTCTTTTAGAGAAACACTCTAGGATTTTTAATGACCACAGAGAGTCGGGACCTTGGTTTTACATCTCATCTGAAGGATGGCACCTTTTTACAGTACAGTGTTCCTGTCACTTTACTGGGGCATTAGGACCCACACAGACCATGGGGTGAGTGCCCCCTACTGGCCCCACTACCATCTCCTTCAGCAGCAACCTTAGTTTTTCCCCAGGAGATCTCCCATCCACTTACTGACCTGGTTTAGTGGGCTGCCAGTTGTGAGCTGCAGGGCCATCTAAGGATTTAAATTTAAATAACAGAATTATACAGTAACGCAACGGGGGCTCTGGCGGGCGCCCTTGCCGCATTAGGTCGGCCCCCCACCGTCGGGGGCTCGAACCCGGGACACCCGGGAGTCCTGCTATCACAGGGAAGGGCGGCGACGTCACCGCTCTGGTAAGCCGGCTCTTACACAGTACCTGTCGGCCGTAAGCGTTACAATACAAACCTCAGGTATAGCTAGCCCCAGTAATTTATGGAACAACGCTGGCCAGAATTATTCTATTTGCTTTCATTGTAGAAGCAAAGTGTACCACCTGTCCTGTTTTATTGACTACGTTAAGACGTCTGTCGCAATCACGAGTCAACTGTATATAATGTACCAGTTTATGCACAGCAGGGTCTCCATATTTTAGTTTCACATTGCTGTACCTCGTTAGAATTTTTGAACCCGCTATTTCAGAGATGACTTGCATCTCAATGTTGAAGTTTTATATCGATTTGATGAATTATAATCAAACCCAAACGATTATATTGCAAGAATCACAGAATACGTATTGCTTCTAATTGCAGTATGTTTCATGGTAACCTCTCCTAATTGGAATTTGCGTCATTTTGTCGTATGAAACGACGAAATTATAGAATTGTCTAGCTATAGGGGTGTAACCCCGGTGTCCTGGCCAAATTTCCAATTGGCCCTTACCAATCATTGCCTCCTAATAATCCCCCTCTATGAATTGGCTACATTACTCTGCTCTCCTCCCCACTGATAGCTGATGTGTGGTGAGCGTTCTGGCGCACTATGGCTGCCGTCGCATCATCTAGGTTGATGCTGCACATTGGTGGTGGTGGAGGGGAGTCCCCATTACCTGTAAAGAGCTTTGAGTGGAATGTCCAGAAAATCGCTATATAAGTGTAAGCAATTATTATTATTATTATTATTATTATTATTATTATTATTATAGCGTGATCAACACAGGCAGTGCGTTAGGCAGCAAATATCGTCATCGAGTCGAGTCTAGTCGAGTCGCTGCCGAAAAGGACCCAAACAAGATTCGCACACGTGAGCGGTTCAGGCTGTGTGGTGTGTTTTAATATAGGGTCTCTATTGAGCTAAATAGGGTCCCAAGGTTAATAATAACAGTGTAAATCGACTATTGTTTTTCACAAACAATGAGTTGCCAGATCACTTGTGTTGGCTGGGTGAAGCGAGGAGTTGCCAAGGAAACTCCAGATAAAGTAAGTGCTGTATAGAATTAAGGGGGAAAAATACGAATTTAGCAATTACAGATATGTTAGTATTAACTGTTCTTGTTATTAATTAATATCATTATATAGATATATTGCATACGTACCAAAATATAAAAGTTAAATAATGTTAGTGTTGAAGGCTGGTTCACTTTTTATGTGTTAACAGGAAAAAAAACAAATATTTACAGTTTTATCTAGGTGTTCTTATTATTTTCAGGTGGAGTTGAGCAAAGAGGAGCTGCAACGTCTCGTCAGCGAAGCGAAAGAGGAGCTAGGGTAAATTTATTTTACCTGTTGAGCAGTTAATGGAGGGGTTAAAACGAGGAGGTGTGGATTATTGGCGATTAGGCAGAACTTAAAAATCTTGATAGGAATGAAGTGAAGGAATGAAGTGATTAAAATGTATCCGAATCCCTGAAAGCATTTTATAACTGTACAACCAAAATGTATTATCTTTGAAATTCATTCCGAAATCCTGTGGCTGGAAAGGAAAACATTGACAAGATGACAACACCTAATTTAAACCAGTGAAGAGAATAAAGCAAAGAACAGCAACAGTATTACTACAGTGAAAGTTTTGTTTAAATTTTACCCGGTGCCTGAAGGAGTAAATTTTCAAGACCGTTTATCTGCGATGTAAAGAAGTGGGTGGTGCTTTGTTATATGAGGGAGTTGATACAAGTGAATGTTCAAAACGTCTTGGGAGATTCTATGTACCCGAGGCTTGTCAGAGAGGTAATGTGACATCAAGGAAGCAATGAATAGCTGGGAAGGAGTCAAAGGAGAAGCAGCCTTTGGAAAAAGGTGCTGTGATGAGCTGTGCATGTCCAGTGACCTGTCAGTTGTTTTCAGGGAGGTAACAGAGGAAGGCGAGGAAGATGTTGATGAGGGGATGGGCAGTGGACAGGAGATGAGTGATGAGACCCAAGCCTCACAAGACACAGAGGAACAAGATGAAAACGAGAGCGACAGAGGGGAGGTGGATGAGCTGGCTGAATATGGGCTGGATAGGTATGACGAGGAAGACACAGGTGGGCTTAATATTCAAAAGTTGACTTTTCTCATCCTCAGTTGTGGCAGTGCTCTGTAAAACAGCTCATGTGACAAAAAAAAATCCTGCTTGGATTTATATCAAAACGAAACAAATGAGAGGGGGATATTTGGCCATCTGTCTCGTTTGTTTGTTTTTTTAGTTTTTCAGTAGTTAATACATGGATTTCATTCAGTTTTCTTAAAAGAAGCTAAAGTATCAGCTTCAACAACATAGCAGGAAGCTTGTTCCATGTTCCATGTTCCTACAACGCAGTGTGCAAAATTCACTATTTTCTTAATTTATATTGGTAATCTGGATTCTGGCATACTTAGTAAATGAATCGCATTTACCAAAATATTAGCATTAGCAAACATTTCAGTATAAATTATTGTATATAACATTCAAAACTGGACAAACACCTGACCGATGAGGTGTCATTATTTTATATTGCTTATATCTTCTAGACATCAGGTGAAACATTGAAAAAGAGAGATGTTACAGTATATCATCATAGGGATAGAATTCCAATCAAGTAATGTTAAATTAGGATTACAGTTGTGTGCAAAGGTTTAAATACCCCTAATTGTATTATTTATAAGTGAACCGAAGGAGACAACTTGTACATGGTGCAAAGTTAAACCCAACATATTTCTGTAAATTGTGATGCATAATTAGTATTTTCAGTTTTGTAGATGTGTAATTCACAATTCATTTTTAATGTTGTATACAGTTCTGCTCACCTTGTTGAAAAACTGTTGCTCTGCAAGCAGTCCACAGAAGAGTGCTCAGATGCATTCTAGGGCTTCAAAGAATGAGCCTGGATGACCTGAACCTTTTTAATCTTACACAAGGAAGACCACTAGGTGATCTTATACAAGTATTTACAATTTTCAAAGGCCTTGATAAAGTTCAGGCAGTGGACTTAAGAATCTCTGAAACACCACAAGGACACAAGTGGAAACTATCTGGAAATGGATTTAAAATCGAGAACAGGAGGATCTTCTTTATGCATAGGGTTGCTGCAGGATGGAACAAGCTGTACCATCAAGTTATTAAAGCTGATTTTTTTGGCTTCTCTCAAGAAACCGTTGGATGAAATCCGTGCATCAGTTTCCTACAAACTACTACACAGGCTAGATGACCAAACAGTCTTTAACCTTGTATATGTCCTTAGTGTAAAGAAGAGCTTTCTGCACTCAGTTGTATGAGCACTTCCCTGTAGTTTCCAAGTGTGGCATCTGGTTTGTGTTTTCCTGTTGAGTCTAAAGCAGATCTATACTTAAAATTTGTACTTGAATTTTAGGGGTGCATGATGTATCCGAGGCTGATATTTTATTCTCCGATAACTAGGAAAATTGATCATTATTGTTCCAATAATGGAATTCCGACCCATAATTACAACCAATAATGTGGCACCCTATTTTTGTTTGGGCAACTAGTGCACACACTGACACACTTGACTGGGTACAGTACGGTTGCTGGAGAGTGAAAATGTTGGCGGTGTGGAGCCTTTTCACCATTTCAGCAGAAGACAACAGAATTGCAATCTGCAACAAATGTACAGCGAGGAGGAAACAAAGTAAAGAGTTTCAATACCAGTAATCTAATTAGGCATTTGAGAACTTGTCATTCCAGTGATTTATTTAAAGAATATGAGGCAGCTAGCATTAGCAAGAGAACAAGAACAGTAGCAAGTGCAGCAGTGCCTATCCAGCAGGCATTTGTAAATTACAGAAAATTTGCCAAGGACAGTCCGAAGGCTAATGCAATCAAGACATGGAGTTTATGGCACTTGATGACCAGCCCTTTCCGATTGTGGAGGATCGATGATTCTGTCAACTAATTGAGCATTTGGAACCCTGTTATACTCTTCCAAGCCACCACTACTGTTCCGATGTTGCTTTGCCAGCTCTGTATGATGTTGTCGCGACACACGTACACAACCTGATCAAAGCTAATGTCAGAGGCATTAGCTTCACAACAGACACATAGGCTTCCGATGGCCTTCTGATGAGTATGCTAAGCTGTACAGAGTTTTAGCTTTCTTACCCTCATTACACATCAGCTGTGGATTATAGTGTGAACTTGTTTGAAAATGCGAAAAAGTTAAATTATTGGTAGCTGTATCAGCCAAAACAAGCTGTTAATTATTGGTTATTGTTGTCGGCCCAGAAATTCTATATCGGTGCATCCTTATTGAACTTAGATTTTAAAGCCAGTGCAGTTAGGTGGAGAGCTTCTTAAACATTTGCTTTCTACAATTTAATGAATGACCTTCAGTTGTTTTGAAACATTGATGCTGGGATTAAATTAGTAAAATACCTTCGTGAGTATTCCACAAAGTTAATGATCTGTTTATCACAGTACATGTTGACATTGCACTTTTCACATAAGCTTAACTCTTGGAAGAGAATAGAAATAAGTTATGCTTATATTGGGAGTCATTTTTATGCTTTATACCTGTGTTTAGCTGCAGCAAACTTGGGTGACAGCCTGGCAGGACTCACAGTCTTTTGCAATAATGAAGAAGACCCTTACATCACTCTTAAAGATACTGTGAGTATAATCGCAGTGCTTTGCACTGTTTCTGCATCACTATTTTTATTTCACTTCATAATTCTAATGAATCCGTCCAGTAACATGTCACTGATGTGTGGTGAATGTTTACCTGTTTTTTTCTGAAAGCATACTCACGATGACTTTATGAAATACATCCTTCTAGGAGTGTTGCTTTTTGTCTTATTTTGCTCTAGAAACCCAACCAAGGTTTTGCTTTGTTTCATTACTAATGGTTTAACTTAATATTTATATAAAGCTCTTCATTGAATGTGTATATTTTGTGTAAGAATAAGTAATTGCGACTACCCCTGTTTAAACTTTATTCTCTAGGATCATTACGAACGGGAAGATTTTCAGATCAGACCTAATGACAACCTTATTGTTGCTGGCAGAGCAGAGAAGGATTGTTGTAACCTAGAAGTACATGGTGCGTATTACCATCTAAAACTCTATAATGGTTTAGCAAATCTCCATAATTGCTGTAGAATATTAATGACATCAATGCTATTGCTGAAGTCATTAAATCTGCAAGTTCAAACTGCATCTTAAAACCTCTTGTACCACTGAAAGCAAAAAATATTTTCTATGTTTATGCCGAAGGTGCTTTTAAAACAATTTTTCATGCACTCACAGTTATCAATTGCTTGTTGGTTTTTGTGCTTCTAAAGATTCTTAATTTTTTATGATGGTAAAAAAAAGGTTGTTTTTTTCTTGCATGTCTCAAGTGTTCCGTAGGAAACTCCTCATTTGAGTGGACTGTTAGCTTTTCTTCATTGGAAATGACACTGTTTCTTTTCTCTGTGCCTTCAGTTTACAACTGTGAAGAGGGCTCTTTTTATGTACACCATGACATCCTCCTGCCTGCCTATCCTTTGTGTGTAGAGTGGCTGAACTTTGACCCCAGCCCTGAAGAAAGAGCAGGTAAAACCATAAATTTAATACTACTGGTGTGGTTATAGGGGCAGACGTGGGTTTGGACGTAACTGGAAGGTTGTGGGTTCAAATTAAGGGTGAGATACATTTTTTTGTTTGTTTTCATGAGCAAGGTACTTGAATTATTCCAATAAAATACCCAGCTACATAAACAAGTGCAGATATATATAATTTTGGATAAAAGCCTTGTCTAAATTTCCTATGGTTTACACTCCTTACTAATTTATCTCAACTCTTGTTTATTGTTACCGGCAAAAACAAGAAAAAATGACTATGTTAATGAATTACGTACATTTGGGAAATAAAAACAAATTAAGATCTACTGTAGAAAAGTACATTTTAAGACGGGTGTGAAAGTGCTAGCTGATTTGCAAGATAAGCTTGGAGAATGCTACATTAATTTGCTACATAATGTTGTTTCTCCTTGAAAAAATCTTTATTTTTATGTAACTCTTTTCATGACGCACTATCTCAAGGTGCTGTACAATAGTCAAAAGATACAGGTATATAGACATTCAAACATTAAACAGAATTTGACAGTGCTGACTGACCTGAAAGATCAGTCACTCTTATGAGTTACTCTCAGCAGCGTAATGAGGCAGAGAGGGATTAATACGTTTCAGGTTTCATGCAAACCATAAATGTGACCACCTTAAAAAATTCTGCGATACTGGAAGGAAAGAGACCATGAGCTAAGCATTTGCAGGGCACCAGATGTGACCAACTTCGTCAAGGAGGAACACTGTACAGTTAGAACAGATTTATATTGAAGAAGCTTTTATGTTCATCTCTTGAATAAAGTGAACTGCTTTATAACTTGAAAGTCTCAGAATTTTTTTTGTGTATAAAACGAAAGCAAAAAGGTGTGTAGTAAGTATCATTGGAAATGTATGAAACAGTAATGAAACTGTACCTTTTGAAAAATTTGGTTGGACATCAGGATTACCAGAAGTTACAAAACTGTATACAGTAAACTTTCAGTTTAACAGCTTTTGTCTTAAAGATCTTCAGATTTAATGGACAAAATCTGCTAAACAAGAATTTTGAGTGTTAAACCAGAAATAACACATTTTCTTCACAGTAATGATAAAATGCAATATTAATAAAAACAAAGTTAAATATGGGTTAAATTCAACAGGTTTGTAATTCAGGTGCCCTATAGAGTAAGGTCAGCTGCTTAAGATGGGTTGGTGTTTTGTTTGCTTTAGTTAATTTTATACTGTATATTTATGACTCATGAAATAAAAAGCTTGTATATTTACAATAAAAGGAACAATTTTCAGGACTGTGTTTATTGCAATTTTTAAAAAAATCTATTAACATGTATATACTTTTTAACAATATAAAGCACACATATATTTTTTTTTCTCTTATAATCGTGTGTTTTGGGGATGAAAAAAATCATTTGTGATTTAACAAACATTTGGTAATAACAGACTCCCCTTCCCCATTAAACTGAGGGTTTACTGTAATGTTTTTTTGTGTGTGTGTGTTTAACCTTGAGCAAATCAATTCATTGTTTTCATAAACGGTTTTCTTTGATTTAACCCCTTTGTAGGCAACTTTGCTGCTGTTGGCAACATGACTCCTGTGATAGATGTGTGGGACCTGGATGTGGTGGATTGCTTAGAGCCGGTCTTCTCACTTGGGAGCAAGAAGTTAGCCAAGAAGAAAAAGAAAAACAAAAAGGTCTTTTATTGTTTGCCACTCTCCGTGCCACTCATAGATAAACTAAAATGTTTTTACGTAAATCTCCGTTAAACAACCATCCGCAATCTCTTTGCTGTGGTCTGTGCTTATTTGGATGGGATTCCTCATTGGTATAACATTGAGGAATTGGCTATTTACTGACCCAGTTCAAGTAGGTAACAGCATCAGCATGCGTAGGCTGCGAAGGAACAGGAAAGGGACACAGGGTTTCGGCTGTGGAGCCTTCTTCGGGTTTTCTGACCTAGTCCAGCAGTAAAACTGCTCCTTCCCCTCTGGTCTTAAAGCTCAAGAAAATGAATTCTCTCAGTTCGTAGTGAGAGCTGTACATTATCGGAAGTGTTGACGTTTCAGAGTGCAGCCGCAGAGGCACTAGAGGGTCATTCTGATGCGGTGCTGGACCTTTCGTGGAACAAGCTAGTTCGGTAAGTTCACTCTATAAACTTAAAACTTCACGTTTTAAAGTGTGCTGTTCTTCCGAAAAGGCGAGTTCGGTCCGTGTTATTCAGTTACAGTCAATAAATGCAGTAGTCTATAGCTCCGAGAAAGAGGTAGGTGTTGTGGCACATTGATAGGTGAGGGAGTGTCCGAGCTGCGAGCACCTTGGAGTATCCTCTGGCCAAAATTGTTACCTGGCTCCTCTTGCTGTGTGAGCCCTGCTGTGGAAGACCTCCTGTGGCAGTGGCAGTGTTTGTGTTTGGTAAGGTATTTTTTTTTGTTCCCCTCTTTCTTTTAGAAATGTGTTAGCCAGCGCCTCTGCAGATAACACTGTGGTACTGTGGGACCTGACACAGGGCAAACCAGCCTCCACGCTGACGCGCCACACAGACAAGGTAAGGGCACTGGCTTCATTCGTTCACTGCTTTTAAACCTTCACGTCTGTTTACAGAAAGTGTTCTTCAGCTACACGTTGTATTTTTAAAGAATGTCATTTTCATGAGTAAAATAAAAATAGAGGGTACAGTTAGGGTGATGTTGTAAGTGAAATAACATGGGGATCTGTACGAGGACCTCTGCTCTTTTCAAATTATTCTAATTATATATGGTTATAATCATCCAGATAATGGAATAGTTTTTCAAGTTTGCAGATGTTGCCAAAATTAGGAGGATTTGCAAACGCTGTAGAAGCGTCAAATTAAATTAAAAAGATTCTAGATAAAAATTGACAACCGGGCCAACACCTGCCAATGAGATAATGTTTGATAAATATTCTTTAGCATTAACAATTTCAGTGAGAATATAGTGTCGGCGTAGAGTTTTTTCTATCTTTAATATGTACACACTGAGCTGTACATGCTTAAACAAAATGGGGGCAGGTGAATAAAGTGGACATACATGTGCTGAGAATTGAATACTAAGAGAAAACTCCTGCGTGATACTCCAATCGCACAATGCAGAAGATGCTAAAAGCGAGTTCTAGCCAGATGCTTCTGAGCCCGGCGTGGGGCAGACTCGGGGTAGATCAGGAATCCCGTGAAAGTGATGTACCGGCCCTGGTTGCTGTAGACGGCGAATCGCTCGTGCGGCTGGCTGTACAGCCAGACGGTCTCGCCCTCGCGAAGGGAGAGCATGAGGCTCTGGCTCTGCATCGCCCGGTGCTTGGAGTCGTCTTCGTCGAAGACCATGGCCTGGACGTCGCCCCCGTTCTTCACGAGCTTCACCGAGACGCACCTCGAGGGGTGCTTGCCCACGGTGAAGGCGAAGTAGTAGGCTCCGGGAAAGCGGCAGGTGAAGCGCCCCGAGGATTTGTCGAAGTGGCCCCCGATGTTGACGTACTCCACGTCGAAGCTGAGCGCCTGCTTCTCCCCCCTGCTGGTGGCCTCTCCCAGGAGGGAGCGCGTCCTGGCCACGGAAAAGGCAGAGCGGGGCTCCTCCTCCTCCTCCTCCTCCTCCGCCATCGCCGCCCACGGCTCCGACAGCAGGGCGTGCTTGGACTCGTGAGCCCACAAGGGAGGGCACCCCGAGTGGGGCTGCCCTGGGGGCTGGGCGGCTACGTGCTTGTTCGGGTAGCCAGGGGGGAGATCGGGGTACACCAGGTAGCCAGAGAACGTGGTGTATGGCCCCTTGTTGCTGTACAAGGCGTACTTGGCGTCACCGTGCAGAAGGAGCCAGACGGTGTCCATTGGCCGCAGGCTGAGCATGACGCTCTGGCTCTGCACCTTTCTCCTCCTGTGCCGGTGCTCGTCGTACACGATGGCCTGCACCTCCTGGCCGTTCTTCACCAGCATGACCGACAGCCTCTTCCGGGGATGTTTCCCCACGGTGAAGGCGAAGTAGTACGCGCCGGGCACCCGGCAGCGGAACCGCCCCGTGTCGGGGTTGAAGTCGTCCCCGACGTTGACGAGCAGCTTGTCGAAGGTGACCGCTTTCTGGGGGCCGCCCACCATGCCCTCGGTTCTGGCGGCAGAGAAAGCCGACTGGTAGGGCCGCCCTGGGTGGGGATGGAAAGGCGAGGAGAGGGCCGCATGAACCAGGAGACAGGTCAGAGAGGCCACGTGCCACACGGTGCTCCGTAAAGCCATTTCACCTGGGAAGTGCAAGGACAAAAGTGATTCAAAAGGCACCGTCATCCCTGCGAGATTAAAAAGAAACGTAGTGTGCTGACCACTGTGTGATTGTTGTGTGGGAAAGTGTTTAGGAACACGATGTCCCATGAGTGGAACATTGAGTGACACTGCCAGAACATTAACAGAGATTTCTTGCTTTGTAAGAAAACTAATGACCCCCCGTTGCCCAGTATTAAAAATTTAATTTCAGTATTAAAAGGTTTATATGTTAATGAACTGATTTCTGAAAGGAGACCATTAAATTGGTCGATGAATTGCTTATTTTTAGCCATTTCTTTTCTTCCTGAAGATTAGCATCCCCCTCAAAACGTTCAACTAACATTATATCTCTCTCATTGTTTAAAATCAACTAAACCTTTTGGGTCCTGTAAAGTAGCTTTGTAGGCTTCCAACCCAACCATGTGCTTTGAAGCCATGACAAACTGTAATCTATTTTTCATTTCTCAGCATTAGAAAAATACATTTCTTGCATTTCTTGAAAAGAATTGGGTATTCAGTATGTGACTGAGCTTTAAGGGAAAGTATATTGAGTTGTACAGGTACAAATTGGATCAAATCAGGCTGATGCTTGGTTTTAATATTGGTTGATCTCAAGGAGAATATGGTGTTGGATCCACTTCCATCGTTAAGCTTAAATAATTACTTGCAACTTCTTATGGGCTTAGAAGATCTTGTAGCTGGTTTGTGAACTCGGTTAGTGGTGTCTTTTTTTTCTGTATCGGACCAGTGTAACCCATATAGTAGCAAAGAAATCTGGCTTTAGTGCTGTCAGAACTAATCCTGGTCTTCAAAACCAATGGCTTAGTGGAAGCAACAGTTGTTTTGATTTGGCTGGTATTGTCTGGTCTTTCAGTGCACTGAGAGAATGCAGTAGATTAAACACTGGTTGGTCTGTTCCTGTGTCCTTGAACAATAGCATGTTTTAAAGAGCGGGATTCATCTCCGACCTTCTCTTTCAGCATAGACCTCTAGCCAGTGTAGATGAAAGATCACATGTAGGGGTGAGTGGACATTCACTTGGATACTGTGCCCTGCTGCATAACTATTATGCTTCCTGACATGTTCATGTCCTACACTGGCAACACGGTTGACGTCTAAATGCATTTTCCCAGCATGGATAATGAGAAAATGGATAAATCCATCACACTTTTTATTGTGCTTGGGGACTGGCTTATTTTGAATTCTCTGTATTAGTAGTAGTGATAATGAGAATCATTGGGTAGCTTGTTGTGCCCACAATGGCAACATCATTTTTCAGTAATACATTTGTCAGAACCTTCTAGTAATAGTAGTATTTCTTGAGAAATATCTTTGTGGGGTATTCAGGTCGCCTTTACATGAGATTACTGTTAGTCTTGGCTTCAAAGCCCATGGTTACTTAGAAGCCGTCTAAATTGCTTTGCAGGACCCCGTATGTTTCTTGATTTAAAACAAAATAGATAAAATCTTTATGGAATGGTTTGTTAGAAGAAAACAAATGCAGTTTTTCTGTCAGTTAATACTACTGAGGAAAACAGTTTTTCAGAGAGAAAAACAATGCTAAAGAATAACTTGAACTCCATAGCTCAAACAGTTTTACTTTAAAATCATTTTGACAAAATATACAGTGATGAGGTGATACTAAAGACCATATTTTTTATGGCACCAGTCAACACTGTCATACCAAGCAGTTCAGTAGGAGGACCTCTGGGAGTTAGGAATCTTAAACTGATCGAGATTATCACCCACTCGCTGTAAAGATTCATGCAGTTTCTGTAATAGTGGTGCTAACTCTGATGTTCTGGGCTCTCGCAGTCTGGTCTGCCTTTCTTCAAATGATGAAGAAATCTCTCCTTTTTCCAAACCAGTAAGGTGACACTGGAAAACCGTGCTGTAGGTCCTTAAAGGCCTTATGACCCCAAGCTTCTCTCCTTGTCTGTGTGTCTCATGGAGGGCAAGGAGTATGCGAAAAGACAGATTCCTATTACAAGAAATTGTATATGGCCAATAAAGGAATCTTATGGCATTCTTGTGAGAGCTGGGCTGTGAGCCTCAGGTAACTATATGCTGTGTGTGCAGAATCTGTCCCTCTAAGTCTCTCTTAATGCTGTCAGTGTCGCTTTTCACTTCTCCACCTGATCTGCTCTGTAGTGGAGCTGCTTGTACAGAAGGGCAGCCACATGCCTCCAAGGTGAGGGCTGCGCTTCAGTGGTGAATGAAGTGGATTCCCTCCTATATGCAAGGCATTCTGGAATCCCCTGGCATGAAAAATGCTATTCCAGTGCAATCTTTTTTTTTTCTGAGCACGTCCTTAATTATCATTGCAGTCTGATCCTACGATAAGAGCAACTTTTGAGTTTTGCAGAACCCCTGAAGGGTCATGCTTCCTTCTGCAAGTACTTCAGCCAGGGGTAGTCCCCAAACGTGGAGAAATGGGGGATGATAGTTGCCCTTCATACCTTCCCCTGTTGTTTTTAGAGTTGGAGTGTCTCAGCTTTATGAGACGTTGTTCATCCTTTCCCTGAATGCTGAGTTGCTAGCTGCCTGCAATGCCAAATAAAATCACCTTTTAACCTTATCAGATAGCAATACCTCCTCATGTCCTTTTCAGGTGCTGCATATTTCAGGCAAGTGATGCAAGAATATATAAAGTCTACAGTCTGGTGTTTTTCCATATTCTGCTATAGTTTTCTTTTTTACCTGTATTTTCATGGTACTGTGTTTTACAGCTCACAATTCCGTGTTGTTTACACCTCTGGGTATTCAAGCACTGTGCCTTTTGTTTCTGTAAGAAAACATCTTAATAGGTGGGGTGTCCTGTCGATGTTAGTTGAGTATTAGAATTGCAGTTTCTGAATTTTGAATTAGGAAAAAAGTAATTAAACCCTCATACTGTAATGATTTGGACTTCCAGTATCGGGCTTAAAGAAGGTATAATGTCTAAATCCAATGTGTCCCTGCACATCTGTATTATCAGGACTGTCTGCCATTAAGACAAGTGATAATGACAGAGGTGTTGGCTTTGATGTTTTAGGCAAGTTCTTGAGCTCTGCATTCCCACTCTGGTCTTCACTCATTAAAGTCATGAAGTCCTTCCATTAGGCACTTAGCTAAATTAGAACATCTTATGCTCTCATTTTGACACACTTTAATGGGCCTCTTGTGACCTGGAACTGTAATACACTTTTCATTACAATTCAGATCTTTACTTGTCTAAACAGAATATACTGTAGTATTCTTCTTTAATGAAAGAGTAGTCTGCCTAGCCTTGTCATTTCCTCCAAGTGGCCCTTACTGTACTGTGAGCGTACATGGGGTGTGTTTAGCTAAAACTCTGTCAACGACCATCAGAAGCAGCAAGTCTGTTTCTTATTCTTATTAGTCTTATCAGTATCCCTAATTTAGGTTTATGAGCTATGAGCCCAAAATGTATTATGTTATTAAATCATATTCATAGTCATTTGTTTGCTGAGCCATTGTACGTGCAGTCAGAAAGACATCAATAGCTCAAAATCATAATTAAACGCCTCAAAATGCAGTCAGAGAGCGCCTCTGGGAGAAGAGAGAACGGTTTAGAATTTTTCTTTCATTCTGCATTGCAACAGTAACTTATGTTATTATTTTTCTTTAAAGTAAAAAAGCATTGTCAATCAGCTAAACAGGTGTGACTTCTGTAACTCTGCTTTGACAGAAGCAACAAATAGACTGATTAGGCTGCCCTGGGGTCCATTTCTGCTAGCAGCTCCATCTGTAAAGTCCCTACCCGTGGAGAGAGAGCTGCTGCTGGAAAAGGGGCAGGGGTGCGAAGCCCTGACTAATGCCCGACTGCTAGTGTGGCAGAATCAACTCTATACTCGTCTGCATTCATTTTCCCATGGTCTTGGGGGACTGGGGAAAAGGCACCTTCGTACATTCAATTTTAAAAGTCTCTCTCCTTTCTACTTCCAAATGTACAATGAATTTCTTCATGTTGGGGAAAAAAAACTTCATGCTCTTTATAACGAGACATATTTGCTCATGTTCTCAGCTCTCTTGAGCAGTAGGAAATGATTGATCGAGATGATAGGAGAGGTAGCGTAGCCACTTATTTCCTATTAATGCTCAGATGTGTATCCTAACCCACAGTGAGTAGGAAACAGTTTTTTAGAAAATGAATTGATCTGCTTGATTCCTACCTGTCGTCTTGTAGCAGAGCGCTAGTGTCCCTCCAGCCAGCTGGGCTCCTAGCTCAGATCAGAGTGAGAGCCCTCTTCTGCCGGGAAGCCAAGTGTCAGGCTTCATTAGCTTGGGCTGATACAACTGGGAACTAAGGAATGACAGAGCCCACGAGCTGGGGGAGGAGCTGTGAAATTATACCTTCTGTATGCCCCTGTTCCTTTAACCCTTCAGACCCTCCCCACCCATTATCACTTGATACAGTGACTGGCAGGCCAGGCAGGTGGTTTGCTGTCTACTGTTTGCTGAAAAATGTTCATTTGTCTGCAAATCTTACATATTATAATTGATGTTTATTTAGAACATATCTTTGATGACCCTCAATAAAAAAGCTTTTATATCAATAAGACATTTAATTGCCAGCAACTACTGCTGCATGCTGTATTGTTGTGCATTTGATTAAACTTTGATAATTGATTTTTAGTAGTCTGTTACCAAAATTACCCAAAAAAATTCATGGGTAGTTCTATGGACAGCCAGCAGTATTGGACTCTTCTTTTCTCCTCCTCCTCCTCCTGTTAGGCTGATGAAGAGAGGGTACACCAGACTGTAACACAATACAGTGTATTTTTACAGTATAAACAGCACAGTGCAGCAATATATTAAGTTTGGATGTATATATCCAGAAATTACATATAGTGTGTGTGTGTATATATATACACTTTTTAAATAAGTTTTGGGGCTGAAAATACATCATTTGTATTAACAGACATTTGGCAGGAAGAGACACCCCTTCCCACATATTACTCCATTAAACTGAGGTGATGGGGGGGTTTAGTGGAGGTGTTTGCCCAATTCTGAATTTGATCTAAATGTTGTGGAATTTCTTCTGGAGATTCTTTGCTGTTTACTACTCCTCCTGTTTGGAACCATCTGCAAACTTCAGTAGTTACCTACCTATGCCAGTCTAGATTATTAATATAAATCAAAAAGATCAGTGGTCCTAATACAGTTCCTAGTGAGCAATTACCCCTTATCTGTACTATATTAAAAAATCCTTATCTGTTTTCTGTCCATTAACCATTCATTTTCCAAGTATACACACTACCTTGAGTGGCTATCAAAAAAATGCAAATTGAGGAATACACTTGAATGCTAAAAAGCTATTTTACTTCTTTCTTTTAGTTTTTGGCTTTGAATGCATGGCGTACATGGTAAATGTAACAAGTATTAATTGCCAATACAAAGTGGCGTATTGTCAAGCTTTAAAGCTGTAAAATGAGAAAACTGTGCAAGGGTGTCAATGTTTTTGGAAGACACCATATCCTGTTCCATTTTGCTTCTCTTGAACTGTGTCATTCCTGAGAGCATTTCTAAAATTGTAAAACTTTGTTTTATGGAAACTGCAATGTGATGCGGACATCTTTCCATTAACTATAGTTATCTCCAAACAATTCTATTAATAAGGTAACATTTAGGAAATATCCTTTTTTTAGGTTCAGACGCTGAAGTTCCATCCCTTTGAAGCTCAGACCCTGATTTCTGGATCATTTGATAAGTGAGTGGCATAACTTTTAAACAAGTGCAAAACGGAGGAGATTAAAGCACTCTGCATTGCAGCCCAGTCTTCTGGCACACCAATAAGTTTTTTCATATTCCCTCTCAGCTGCATATGTGCACAGGTGTGCTTTAACTTCAGTGGTTTTATGCACAAAACATTAAAGGCTACACAGCAATGTAGGATGTAATAGCGGAACCCCAGATCATGCTGGCAAATTGAGATGTGCAGTTCTCGAACGGTTCATTCTTGAACAGATCATTTTTGTGGATTGATTTACTAAGTCACAGTGAAATAAGTCGAGCATCGAAATGATTGAAAATTCAATCTCTTTTCAAAATTCAGGGGCCAAACTCGTTTTGAATGTGATGCAGTAAATTATGAAGCAATCAGAAATTGTGAAACTCAAACACAAACAAATATCCCTCATATTAATAGGGAAATGTAATTGGAATTAATTTTAAAAAATTAGAGGAGAACATTGGTTTAACATTTGTTGAATAAGACCTATATGGTTTGTGCTAAAGATGGATAGAACATGTCAAAACCGATTGGCCTTTGATTTCTGAAGTTTACAAGCTTTGAGTTCCTTTGTAAATTTTAGCATAACTTTAGACAGGAAAATTCACATTGGTGTTTTCCTTCCAGATCCACAGTCCTGTATGATTGTAGAAGTCCACAAGAGAACCACAGAACCTGGAGATTCAGCGGCCAGGTGGAGAGAGTGGTGTGGAACCATTTCTCTCCATGCAATTTTTTGGTAAGCTTCCCAAACATTTAACAGCTTCTCCTTCCTGAAAACTCACAGTCTAGTGACTAGAAAGTATATTGCCAGGTCTTAGATTGAACACACTCGGAATTCATGTAATTCCATTCCTTTCTTGTCTCATTTTACTTGGTGTTCATGTTTTGAAGCTTGTTTTGTCTTGCAGACCAGCACAGAAGATGGCTTTGTTTACTGTTTAGATGCTCGGTCAGATAAGCCTGTCTTTACACTCAGAGCTCACGATGAAGAGGTGTCGGGTATGAAACTGGTTTAGTTCATTAGTATTGCAGAAATGTATGTACTTGCAAAGTGAGCTTTTAAATGCTCCAATGACCAACAGTTACCAGATTTGGTTTTTACATTTATTACCTACAGAATCTACTACTTTTTCTTATAATTGTGTTTAATATATTAGTCTCTTTATATAAAACTTTTTTTTTCTGCAAATGGCCAACCCACTATCAAGTGGCTCAGATGGGACCTGAAAATGCATTTTTGGTGGACTACTTTGGATCTTAATTCTTTGCATCTAAAGAACAAATATATACTGTATATATTTTTATTTAATTAACACAATACTTGCTGGCTTTAAGTTGTATGGAAAGCATGTAATTGATCTTTCCAAAACACATAGAATACACCTATGTGTCTTTACTCTGCATTATGCTATTTTCTGGTCTCCTTCATGTTTTAATTAAAATTCAGATGACAACGCCCAGCAAACTCTTTATACCATATATTTGCTTTAAAAATGTTAGTACATTGTAGTCCGCCCTGATGTCACAGGACAGAGCCTGACTTTCTCACCTTGTTCTTTCCCAGGCTTGGACCTGAGCAGTCAGATAAAGGGGTGCCTTGTGACATGCTCTTCAGACAAGCACGTGAAGATCTGGGATATCCTGGGAAGCAAGCCGACTCTCGTCCACTCCAGAGATATGAAAATGGTGAATAGAATCGATCTGGAAAACTAAGCTTAAGGTTCTTTCCCTCCCTCCTTATCCATCCCTCCAGTCCACGTGTAGCCACTCTTCCACCCCCAGGGCTCTTCATCTTTCCTGTTTAATGCTGTATCTATAGTATCTGCAAGGAAAAATATTAAATGGCGTCTTAAAACTACTTTTAAGAAAATTAAAGCAAGAATGATTTTTAAACCCAGATCCTTACTTTGTGTCTTTACCAGGGAGTGCTATTCTGTGCGTCCTGCTGTCCAGACCTTCCGTTTGTTTATGCCTTTGGTGGACAGAAAGAAGGACTGCGCATCTGGGACATAAGTGACGTCGCTGCAGGTACCAAGCTGTGGTTTCCGCTTAGTTATACAAGATCACTTTATTAGCCCTGTACAATTTTTTGCATTAGGAATTTTTCTTTTCGCATACCCCAGCTTGCTCTCCATGAGACACACAGACAGGGAGAGAGAAGCTTGGGGTGAGAGCGCGGGGTCAGCCATTTATACAGCACCTCTGGAGCAGCTGGGGTTAAGGGCCTTGCTCAGGGGACCAACAGAGAAGGATTCCTCTACATGTGGAAATGTCTTACATTTTTCAGCCTTCATGGGGATTGCTGTAGGGTGTGCTGTAGGTTGTCTGTGGGCTTACACAGCTCTTTGTTTTCTTTGCAGTGAATGCAGCCTTTGGAAACCGGCAGAGGCTGGTGGTGGACACCACATCAGAGGCTGCAGATAGCAGTAGCACGACTGCGATGGAGCCCTAGTTCTGCCCCCTCCGCTGGAGCCGAACACTGCACTTTGACTTGCTGATCCGATTAGCGAGGGAGAATTTGGACCACAAAAAATCAGAAACCTAAGGCCTGTCCTCTTACTGCACAGGGAGAACAGTGTGTCATGGGGAAACAACATTGAAAACCAGCTGGTGTGAAGACTTTTCGTATCAAGATGACCCCTTGTTAAAACAGCCAAATCGCAGTGTTTCTTTTATTACAGATAAAATAGCCTCTGTCTCAGATTTGCCACCTTCCTGAAATGCTTCCTGTTTTAACAGTTGTAATCTAAATGGTGAGTTTTGCAAGAAGATTTAGGAGATTTGTTTATTGGAATTTGTGTCCTGGGCACCTGTTGTTAGTACATTCAAGACGACAGATACTCTACTTTTTTGAAGTGTGAAAACATGACCCATAGTCAATATGTTCTCTTATACAGAAGAAGCATTCATTCAAAGCTGTCTGCCTTTTGTTTTCCAGTTACTTTTTTTTTTTTAGCAGGTCAGAGAGTTCACCATGTTCCCTGATGTTTACATGCATTTGTTATATGAATACATTGAAGGACCCATTTACTGTACATTAGTTGTGTAAGCAGCACTGGTAAATCCATGACAAATTCCTCTCTGATTTTTGTCTTATTTAACCTCATGGTACCTGGGGCTCAAAGAGGCTTACTTTTATGTCAAGAGTATCTCATTAAATTAATTCTTATGACTAGAGCAAACGTATAGTTGATTTGAATCTTAAACACACATTGGGAACACGGTACCTAAGAGAAAACCACCACTGTAAAACTGGAGTTCAATTATGTAATTGGAAGAATGAAGTTTTTCAACTACAATAAACTACGAGAAGTCCAGGATAGTGTCAGAAATGTCACTTTATTTCCATTAAGCACCATCTCTAATGAAAAAGGCTGTGGGGAAAAGTCTCATTCAAAGCTCTAATTGTAAAGGGGGGGGGGGCTTTTCTCTACTGTAATACTTGTAATCAGACATGCCTGACTTAAAACCATTGTGTGCAACAAATAATCTTTTTCTTTGGGTAGTCAGTGCAATAAATGCAGTGATCACTTCCATAAATGAAAAAGGTTCCAGACTTGTCCTTCCAATAGTATTGCACCTGGGTGACAGGAACAGCTTTTAGCATTTGTCTCTGCTGAATGATCCGGCAGTCTCTGCAGGTTCTGCGAGACTCCTCCACCAGCCTCTGGGAAATGCTGTTAATTTCATCTACGGTGCTGGTGGAAAAGCCATGCAGTTGCTCGGCTGTGGACTCGTAAAGAACCTCTCCGGGAGCCGAGGGCAGCAGGTGCTCGGGAATGTTGGCAGTACTGTGGATGTGATCGCCGAGGTTGCATTTGTGTTCCACCCTCAGTTCTTGAAAGTAGCCCAGCTGTCCCTTCCCAATGCATGTTTCACAGCACACTCTGCCCAGGGCCATGCATGCTGCACAGGGTACCAGCCTCTGTCCGTTGCAGCCCCAGCACAGTCTCCTCTTGGAGCTCCACCCGGACCCGTGACACACAGGGCACCTGACTTTGCCAGAGGCCTGGCAGAAACTGCACGGTGTCCATTTTTGTCCCCTGCAGCCTGGGCAGCCCTTCACTACATCCGTGCCTGGTATACGGATATACTGGACCTGGTTCTGGAACATTTTTGCTGGAGACGCAGAAAGATCCCAGGGTGCTGATTCCTCCCTGTCCTTGGGCCCAGACGTGCGGAGGATCTTGTAGGTGTGGGGTTGGTACCGGGTGCATACAGCCCTGTGCTCTGCAAAAGTCTCCAGAGAGTAATAATAAGCAGCTTCTTGCCTTATGCTGGTAAAAACCATCTCTCTGGCAGCTTTGGAGGAAAGAAGAGTTTTCTTCTTAACCCATTTGAGCAGAGCCGATCGGATCGCTGGCGGTGTTAGAGGCACCAGTTCTAAAGAAGGAAAGATTTCTCGCGGGGTCTTCTTAATTGTCTGTTCCTCAACAGGCGGTGGAATTGTGCAGTATTGAGTAATATCCAGTAGTAAGTCATATCTGTATGCATCATTTTGGAGACTCTCCATTTCTGGGCTTACATGATTGTTCTCAATAAATTGCAGAAATTCCTGATGCACGTGCTATTGTTCTCCCTTAGAATTGGTCAGCAGCTTGTTCAGACTACCCATGTGATTTTTTTACTTCAGGGGTTGTGACATTTCCTAAAGTTCTGTGATGTCATAAATTCTCTTCTATGTCACAATTGATCTTTTGTTGTGTCGTGTTCTGCTTAATTCACATGTACAAATGCCAAGTTCTAGTTTAAGGTGCTGAGAGGCGAGGAATATCCGAATTAATCCTGTAACAGTGGCATTCTAAAACTTGAAGTAAAGAATAATTGCATAAACAAATAATTAAATCACATTAGTGACGTGCCAGTAGGTACAAGCATCATGTAGAGCTGGGGGTCTCCTGTCCTGATCCTGGTGATGCCCACACACCCGCTGGGTTTTGTTCCAGCTGTACTCTTTGCCCTTTGGAAAGTTTATTTTCCGTTTTAAAACGGGACATTACTTGATAAAATACAACAGAGGAAGGAAAACTATAATCTTTTAAGAGCCGAAAACAAAGAATTCTAATCGATTGTATTACTATTTCTATTACTGTGTTACTAGTTTTAAGAGGTCAAGTCTGTAACTGAGGGCTCAGCTGGTACCAATGGCCACAGGTGAATGGATCCCAGAACCAGAATTAATAGGTAACTGGACAAGGCTTTTGAGTGTTTGAATACTCCAGTGCTGGCTGCAAAAAGCAATAGTGATAAAGCCTTAGTTTATGGGTTACAAAGGGCACATTCCTAATGAACTATTATCCTAATGAACAGTTAGCTATACATTAGTATTGAGTAATAAGGTTTCTCCGGAATAATCTATTTACATACACATATGAGAACAGTGCAATTTTCTTTATAGATATGTATTATGTCTCAGTGGATATCGGTCTCTTTCAAGTTATTGACACATTTTTACAGATTGCAAAAGATTTTAAAAATACAATTTGCAACCCTCAGTCTGAAGGGTTACTGCAATGGCGTGTTGAGACTAGTAGAAGTAGTACATTTGAAAGAGTTCCTCGATTTTTTTTATGATTGTGTTCCGATTGCTTCAATTAACAATTATATTGCCACGGGTCCGGTAACGCACTATTATCCCGTTCAAACGGATCACAATGTGTATATCCTTTGTTTCCTATACGGAGCGTTTTTGACGTTGAACATATTACTTATTCGACCAGCATGGCGGCGGGACAAGCGTTCAGGTTAAGCTGTTTATACGGACGACTACTGTGCTTTGCAAAACCAAAGGGTTTTCAAGGTTGGTGATAATTTTGAATCAGCGCTTCATTTTATGTCTAACCAACAAGGTTAGGGTTATATTCGATGTGTAGTTGTAGAGAGTGTATTGTTGAGATTTCCTTTTACACTAAATGTATAGTTAGAACGTATTTCATTTCGTTATGTAAAAAAAATAAATATGTAAAATCTTGTCATTAGAATTGAACTAAAAGGAGACCATCTTTGTCGGACAATTTTAAATGATCAGGCTTGACACTGTCCTTCACGACACCGACTGCTCTAACATGGTGATCAGTGTAGAGCGACGGTTAACGTAGAGAGTAAATTCGAAGTCTCATCGACGTAAATTAAGGGTGTTACTGTAATTACAGCCACAGTTTCAGGCTTTAATGATCTTGTCATTGGTGCGTTTAAATGTAGTTTGCAAGTATCACATATTGGATTATATGGGAAGTAAGGGTGTATTCCAATCCAGGCATACCTCACTTTCTCCATTAATCTAGTTCATTTCATAGTTTGCGTTTTATGTTAACTGGGTTTTAAAAGACAAAATACATAGATTGGAATTCTTTTTTCACATCTCCGGCAACGGCAAAGATAAATAGATAGTTACCTCTGTAGCCCTGTAACAAAACACTTTCACATAGGAACTGTTCACATTTTATGATTTTAGATGTTATTATGGTTTCTCTAGTTCTAAACTCATTTGCTCATATTATACACTACTTTTGTAGACATTCAAATGTCATCTTCACCCCTTCAAAGATGTGGCAATGTGTATTATGTACTGATTATATTGATAGTTTAATCCTAAAGCCTTTTTAAGGGTCATTAATTCAGACAGTTGAGCAGGTAGACAGTAGAGCTGAAAACAGAAAATCATAAGCACGTCTACATAATTTGACAATGATTCTATCTGATTTAAATGTTATTTTTCCTTTAAGAGGAACAACTAAAAGTCACTCAAGGAATTGACAGTTGTATATTTCTTTCCATTTTAATTCCAGCATTTATAAAAATATGCAAGTATGTATTTAGTTTGCACTAAATTTACAGGCGTTCCATGTAACCCTCTCTACAGAAGAACCTATAAAACTGTTAACATTGTACAAGTTTCAATTCTGAAAATTACTCCAAAGTAGTTAGAATTAAAGTATATGCACCCTCCTCAACAAATCCAAACTAACTGGAGTGTATCCCAGCAAATTTATTGAACTTTTTCATACTGTTTTATACCTGACCTCCAACTTATGCTACACAACATATGATGATCTTGATGCTGATGTTTTTGCTGATTTGACACAGAATTACCTTTGTGTTCCGCAGCTATAAATCTAAAGTGCACTCATCCCAAATCCACACACAGCATCTTTTCAGAAGACTACAGTTGGTAAGTTTACTGTAAAGACATTAATTTCTATGTAAAGGACCATCTTGCCTGAACTTTTGAGTCATTAAATTTAGTCACATTCATATTTTGCTTCCATTTATGTCACAGGTGTTCAAAACTGAATTTAGGTTTTTGGAAAACTTAAGGTACCTTCAAATCTTTCTTCTGTGCAAAAGGCTCTGGAGCATGTTGTGGCCACTTACTTATAAAAGCGTCTGTCCAGAATTAAGTTATATATGCCTTTCAGTTTGTGTTTTTCCCCAGCTCGCAGGATAGAAACATATTCAGCTTGGGTTGAAATTCCTCTGTTAGTGATTGTGGTTTCTGTTTCCTTTGCCATTCTGATGTGACGTAATCAGAATTTGATCACGACATCCTCCTGGAATGTCTTAAAAGATACAGTTTGCATTGCTGACACTGTCCTCTGTTGGCTTAAGCTTTATTGGAACAGGTAAAGGTTTGTGCAGCCTTCCTCAGCTGAAGTGCTGTGTCTCTTTTCTTTTCCTTTCAGCATGGAATACACTTTTACCTGTTTCTAGCAGCCTATGCAAGCTGATGCAGCCACCTACTTGAGATTTATCTTGGCGATAGGGGACAATTTGTGTTCCTTGATCATTGTATAGATATGTCGTAAATTTGGCATTGGTGAGAATTCTTATTATACAAATTTGCCACATTGTGGAGTACGATGCACAACTACTGATGCCGTTGGTTATAACTCTTTACCAAGACATGGATTCCTAGATGTAGCAGCATTTTACTAAATTGAATACAAATAAAATTGACGGTATGAGTGGTGCTCAGTGTCAGAATCTTGATTTTACTGTTTTTTGGTGCGTTTTTTCATTCTGCTTTAAGCTTTGAACCTGACATTCTGAGTGCTGAGCATATGTTTCCCCTCTATATAATATTTCCCTCTATCAAATCTCGCACATTTCTCAGAGGTTGAGAAACCTGTCCACACCTTTGTTTTTCATAGGATTTGGCAATACTCTGCTTCCTGGCATCTCTGAAAACCAATCGAATGACTTTGGTTTGTACAAACTAGTAGCGCATTCAAAATCTTTCTATTCAAGTCACCCATGATGCAATCACTGCACTAGTTTCCTGTAAAATATAGAATGTATTTTCATATTTTGCTGAGAATCTCGAAAGGTTTGCACTTAACTCCACTGTATTTGATGATATTTTTCAGCTTTATACTTATACTTATAACTTATGTTCAGAAGATACCAATTTGCTGCTTGTGCTTCAACATTGGTGGGAATCCACTTCATCTCCTTTTCAAGTGTACCTGGACACTACTAAACCACCAGTAGCACCACTAAATCTCAAATTGGGTGGAGAAGTGAAAACTTACTGTAGTCTATATCTTCCACAAAAAGTGTCATTTGTACATGACATGAGTAGATATGTATCAAGACGGGAATTCAGTACATTACTAGAGCCCAGTCATATGTGCTTAGTTTTTTTTACAATGGCTAAAAACATTTAATTTAGACATTAAATTAGGTATAATTGTGGTGTTAAAGTGCTTTTGCATGCTGCTAGTCATCACTGTATCCTAGAGTGCATTACAGAGATTGGAAGAAACAACACAGAAGTAACCAGATGCTTTATTTTTTAAAATTCTTTTGCCTGTGGAATGTGCAGGTGAAGGCTGAATCTTCATGCTGTAACTTTTCAATGATAATAATAGTAATAATAGAATTCCTTACACTTACATAGTGCTTTTCTGGACATTCCATTCAAAGCGCTTTACAGATAGTGGGGACTCCCCTCCACCAGTGGTGTGTAGCCCCACCAGGATGATGCGATGGCAGCTAGAGTGCTCCAGTACACTCCCCACACACCAGCTCTCAGTGGGGAGGAGAGCAGAGTGATGAAGCCAGTTCAGAGATGGGCATTATTAGGAGACCATGATTGGGAAAGACCATTGGGAAATTTGGCCAGGACGCCAGGGTAATACCCCTACTGAGTTCAAGAAACACCCTGTGATTTTTAACTAAATATATACTGGGGCATTAGGACCCACACAGACCGCACGGTGAGCGCCCCCTACTGGCCCCACTAACGCCTCTTCCAGCAGCAACCTTAGTTTTTCCCAAGAGGTCTCCGCTCCAGGTACTGACCAGGCTCACACCTGCTGAGCTTCAGGTGGCTGCCATTTGTGAGTTGCAGGGTGATATGGCTGCTGGCGGGAATAGTTTAAGTGTCACATTTATTTATTTTTTTTATTCCATTGCTCACAGCAAAGTGGACCTTGCCTTGACATCAGATGGCAGAACCATAGTGTGTTACCACCCTGCAGTGGACGTCCCCTACGAACACACCCAGGTACACCCTGCAGGACATCATCTTCATCATAATAGCAAATTGCGTTACAGGCAGATTGCAACAGAAGGTTTTCAGATGCAGTCAGAGCACCAGCTTGGTGTTTTTCTAGGTGCATTTGTGTCTTATGCACTTACTGTAGGACAGCACCATCTCTGATCGCCTTCCACCACAATATCAAGACCCACATTGTAGCATTTACTTTTAGATCGTATTCCTTACTGTTGTGATTTCTGTGTCTTGATTGATTATGCTGATTGATATTTTTCTTCTAAAGTTAATTGACAGTTTTGAATGTAACCTTGTATACAGCTGACGGTTAAATTAAGTAACATCATCAAGTGAGTGAATTCTATTTAAGCACCGTATCGCCATTGGCGCGAGGTCGCTTTTGGTAGTGGATCTTACCATGGTCCTAGGTTTGCGGGTGCCTGTCATGTCATTTGGTTTTGTTAAATTTTCTTGCATCGAGTGGTAAGCTCATTTCAATTATAGAACATTTCCAGGCATGACTTAAATTTGGTATTAAATTTAAATTTAAAATTAATAGCACCCCGGAGTCATGCAATGCAAAGTGCAGCTTCTTGCAATCCGCTGATGCCCAGTCTTCAGCATTAGAAGGCCGGTACCACAGGAAGCAGCTCTAGTAGTGAAAGTGAAACGTGGTCTCTCACTCCTTTCCTGAGATCATTGTTCTGGGGCTGGTCTGCGAGTTACCAGTTTTAGCCAGGGTGGAAAAGAAATGCTCCTTGTATATTGTAACACACAACTATGGCCTGTTGGAACGTTATTTTGCAACATTAGCTTCTTCTCAACACTTATGGAATGGAATCTAGATAAAAATCATTTGGGAAATGGCCACACTGTTGCATTTGTTGGTCTAGAGCACGATGTGTGTCTAGCTCTTTTTCTTTTAATAAGAACGGGTTGTGAAAATGAGTACCTCCCAGTGCAATTTAAGCGGATTTTGCTCTTCACAAAACATCATTGTTTATTATTCCTGGTCTAGCCTATCCCTCAACCAGACCCCCTGAACAGATCTGAGGAAACACATGATCAGGTTCTGAAGGCTCACTTGAATAAAGAAGTTTTGGGAAATAAACAGGCGCCCACCATTGAAGAGCTGAGCAAGATGTTCTACACCACTAAACACCGCTGGTACCCAGTAGGACAGTAAGTACAATATCCTGTAAAGGCCTGAAAAGAATTGCATGCTGTTTTAGTTTTTTATTGCTGTGTGCTGTTAGTGTGATATGGTTGCAGAATTAAGGTTAAAATGTACAGTATGCAACAAAGTAGATCATAGTAGATCACAACCTATACATCTGTATGCCTTATGGGGGTGTGGCAATTTCTGATAAATTACATGATGTAATTGCATGTCAGTATAATACTATATTGTTTATTTTTATAAACTATTAATTTTTACACAAAAGATTATCTCTAATGTAGGTTCCCATGTTTTTCAGAGTAATTTTAATTTTTATATGTAGAATTATTTATTTCTTCCAGTTAATAAAGTACACAAAACTGCACATTTAAGTGTTGTGGTTTTTGCGTCTGCCTGTGGTATGAAAATTTGAGTAGAAAAATTGTGTGGCAGTCCAACCTTTTTATTTGAAGGGCCCAGTTCCACAAAATGTATATTTTAACTTGGATGGAGAAAGTGATAAACTAGACCTATTCCTCAAATTTGTTTTTAACTCAGTTCAGTCAGATTAAGTGATTTACTTTGATGGATTAATTCTGACAAACAGATTCATGGTGTAGCTGCTGAGTGAGATATTGCACAGAGACCAATTTCTGAAATTTATTTTTATTTCCTCTCAGGTACCACAGGCGACGTAGAAAGACTGACCCTCCCAGAGACAGATAGTCTTGAACACAGCTGACATTCAAGAAATGGTGACTTTGTGCTGTCTGTGAAGATGTTTGAAGTCCTCGAATAAAAACTGCAGTTCTAATTGCTTTACAGTATGTTTTGCAAATGATTTTGAGTGCTGTCCTGAAGATCCTTTGAAAATATGTCCATTCTCTAGGTCATGAAAGTAACAAGAACATTCATTTGACACTCATTTAACAGCTGTTAAAAGGCACACAACATTGGAACCACAAACAATGAAGCTAGGATATTTTAAAATATTATAAGGAAACTTATAATTTCCTTCTAATTCTTCTGTAATGTACTGTACATAACATGGAATTAGTGCTACTGACCTTCTTTGAACTATTATTATTTCTCATTCCTGTGCAAAATCCTATTTTATATACGAAATGAATGGAATACCTCAAGTTATGAGCCACCTCTTGTTATGATGACATATGTGAATTCAGAAAAATATCTGATCACTTTCCAAAGCAACTTACGTGATTTTGTGTGAAATGTGTGACTGCAGTTCAGTGAGATCTCACAAAGTGGTAGTAAATGATTACCAACACGTGCTTATACATAAATGACTTGGCTGAGCTCTGCAATGTGATTCTTTACTACACAACGGTGGATTGTTTATTTATTATATATATATATGTAGCAGTGTCTAGAGGTCTAGATGGTGAAATTCACATTGTAGCTTCAAATATGATTCAAGACACTGCTGTTGGACTATTTATTAAGCTATTTCACCCAAAATACTTCAGTATTATACTCTGCTGTATGAATGGATACATGTGCAAGTCATTTTAGATTAAAGGCAGCCAAGTAAATATTTATCTGATCCCTCCTTTAAATACGAACACTGGCCAAAATACTGATTTTCCTGATTTGATCTGACTGGTTCGAGTGCACTTCAAGTTCATTGAGCTGTTACAAAATTGTTGTGGTTATCTGAAAGATTTAAGCTTAAGATATATATGGTTTAGTTAATTGTAAGCATCTACAGTCTTTCTGTCCCTCAGCATCACAGTGTATAGCCTACTCAGGCAGTGCAATATAGTTGCTATATACTTGAAAAACACCAAAATCGTTCCTTGACAGCATATAAATAACATGCCAATCGAATTAAGGGTACTTAAGTTTTAGACATTTGACCAAAAAAAAGGTCTAGAAGAGAAATCTGAGAATTCCTTACCCCCATCTGAAAAAATTGCGAGATATACTTGCTCTGAAACTGTTTTTGTTTACAGGAGCCAAAGTATTGGTGGCAGTCTCTCGCAGATAAAACTAGAAAACTTCTGAGAGGATAAGTGCACTTTATAAAATGTTCAGAGGAGAATGGGATGCGGTTGAGAAAAGGAATGTAAGGACAGTGTGACCGGGTGAAGAAAAGATTTTAGAAATGTCAGGAGAGAGATGGAAATGAAAAATGGAATTGAGGCTGAATGTAAATGTTTATTTTTCTAGCATGACAACAGAAAATTAACTGGCTCTGAGGGAACGGAAAGTTTTAAATGAGGGAAGAGAAAAGGCTGATGTATTAAAGGAATATTTAAGTTGAGGAATTTTAGTCTTTTAAGTGGAAGCACTTTAAAAAAAATCTCTTTTACCCACTGTACTCAAGAAGAAACACAAGCTGATATTTTCAGGCCATCAACAAAACTTAAGTCCATCTCTCAAGGGTCATACTTATTTTATAACCCCCATCCATTAAAAGGAAGAAAGACATAATGTGATAAAACTGTACATAGGTTCAAATAATTACCTAATAATTACTGCCAAATATATAAATATATATGATGAAAAACTGATTAAAAATGAAAAATATTTCTATATGAAGCCAGTTTACAAACTAGTTCAAGCAGCTGCGTCAGCTGCAAAGAAGTAAAGGTTTATTCCATGCTGAGAAGAGAAGGAGACACAACGTTGCGTTTTATATTATTATTTAATATAAATAATATTAATTATATTATTTATATTAAGATAATGATCTAGCAGATATTTTGTGCAACAATTATATTCCTTATAAGGAATAATATTCTTTATTATTCCTTATATGCCGCGGCTGTAGTGGTAACTATAAAACTGCCTTTTTGCGGGGAAATTAAGACGTCAACATACGTGATGAATATTAGCTTTCACATCACAGAAGTCCTCTAAACGTCAGTTATTGATGTGCATTTTGGGTCCGTTTAATGCATTATATGGTAAAACAGTTGTAACTCGGCGTGGAGTACCGGAGTGATACACCTAGACGTCTGTCGGGACGTGTAGTTCATTTCATTTGACGTCTCGCGGCGCGTACGTAGCCGCTCAGCCCCCGGAAAACTACATTACCCGGCATGCATGCGGGGAGGCAGTGCTGGCATTCACCGGAAGAGCCGTGCGACTGCGCCCTAGCGCCGTGAATGCAAGTGAGAGGAGAAGCAGCGAGAGAGTCAGAGCTGAAACCGCATTACGACAAGATGGCAGGACTGCCCCGCAGGATCATCAAGGTAAGCCGCTACAGCTTTCTGCACTAAACCGTAGCGTACTGGCAGCCCTCTTGCCCCAAGGGGGGACGGGAAAATAGTGAGCAAGCGGCTCCCGCACGGCTAAGTAGTCTTGCAATACGAGTATTTTCCCCGGCTACTTCCGCTTATTCTCTGCTCCAAGCCCGAGTGCCCGACTGAGGCTGGGTTAAAAATACCTCCTCCCTGGTTAAAGATGGCGGAGAATCGGGGCCCTTGTCGTCTTACGAAGGACTGTTGGCGGTTTAAAATGAGCGGAACCGGGTTTTTTTTCTCGCAGCAGCAGATCAGACCTCCCACTCCCCGCTCCCCGAGACGTGCAGGCAAGCGCCATGTGTAGGCCATCTGAAAATGTCATCGAGAGCTGCCGTGGAAAAAGAGAGGGGGGGGGGGGTGGGTGACTTGAGCAGCCGTTTAGCAGTCGGGCTTCGAGGGGTATTTGATCTGATCGCGCCCCGAGATGTTTGCCAGCCGCTCCCGGCGGGTCGTGTTTGCAATCGGGAGGGGAGGGAGGCGGAAGAGGGGACAGGCCGGCGCTCGGGTCCCGCTCCTCCGCCTGCGCAGAGCTTCCCCTCCAGGGCTAAGGCCTCGGTCATGGGCGGGATCTCGCCGCGCAGGGCCCATAGAAATGAATGAGATGGGAGAAGCGAGTTTTCGGAGATGGGTGTGAGGGGAGGGCAGGGCAGGGCAGGGCGGGGAGGGGGATGTAGCCGGGCACGGGTCAGCACGCCGCGGCTGCCGGTGCTGGGAGGACATTTCTCCCGGGCCTTGCCGATCCGAGCTGCTTCGTGACGATCTTTATCGTCGCGGCCTTTTGTTGGAGGCACTGCCGTGACGCTTGTGGCGAAAAAAAAAGGGGGGGGTGGGGGTGAAATGACGCTAGCGCCTACCCGAATCGGGTCTGGTGCCGCATCAGGATGGTTTAGCTAGTGGGTAGTGGGTGCAGCGCGCTGGAGAAGCGTCTAAAAATGCCCCTCTAGCGACGTGAATTTCAGCACCGTGTAGAGCACTCCTACGTTTCATCTGGTAGAAAGACGTGGGTGTTAAAAAAACGCAGCAGGACCCCTATAGCTGCCGAGGAACGTTTCGTTTTAATTTCTCGAGGAGGGTGTTCAGCTCGCCTCGGCCCGTCCAGGCGGTCTGGTTGCTGCTAGCAAATTAATCCGGGGCTTTCGGACCTGTTGTTGGAAGAACAAGCAGCTCCTTTTAATCAGGGCTGAGAGTAATTCGTTTTCTTTTTCAGATTTAAAAGCCCTTCACATGCGCATAAAGCACTGAACTCTGTAGCTGTAGAAGAAATTCTAATGTGTGCGGTCTCTTCATAGGTACTAGCAGGTGATCATGGGTTTCATATAAAATCTTCCATCATAACACAATTCCAGGAAGTGAAGCAGCAAATGCAGTTCAGTTTCTCTCTCGTTGTAAATAGTTCATTGTCCCCAACGGTGCCAGTATGCTTAACAATGTGAAACCTGGATTTGTTTTATACTATTCAGCTCTTGTGCAATTGGTATTCTGCTACCGCATCGAAGAGTGCTCAGTGAAAAGCTGGTTGTGTTGGCAGATTTGTAAGCGTTGCGTTTGCTTATTGAGGCACGTAGTGATTGTTTTTTTTTTAGGTCTGGCAGAGTGAGGAGGTGTGGTTTTGTTGACTTAGCCCTTGTAGATGGCATCAGTTGTCTCTTCCTGTGTAGAATGGAATACGTGTACAGAAAACCTAACTCCTTCACAATTATCTTCACTTTGAGTTCCATTTATCCCACTGCGTTATCTGATGCAGGGTCACACGGACGCCAGAACCATCTCCCGGAGTAAATTAAGGGAAATGGTGTTTCTTAGATGCTGAGTTGCATGACTTTCTGTGCTGTTCTGCTGAAGGAAATTATATTTGCAGATCTGACAATCACGCAATGTGTGCTTGCTGGTTAGAGCCAATTCACAGTGGAACTAACTGAATATCACCGTAAGACCATTTCATTACAGAAAGCCTTGAGGTATAGTTTTGGATTAAAGGGAGTTAAATCCAGGAAAGGTGAAAAATCCGGGCTAGGTAATGTTTACTCCCTTAAATACTTAATTTTAACTTGCATTTAGAAACCACAGAAGGTTCTGGATTTTATATTGAATTAGAAAAGAAAATCTGAGACAAAGCTTGAAATCTGTTATTGTGGTATGTGAATCATTGCCTCTTTGTGTTGAAAATGACTGATGTACAGCAGTTAATCACTGCAGTGCTCTTTAGTGCAGAGAGGGCTTACAGATTCTTGTGCAATGCATTTCATTGCTGATCATGAAGTACAGGTTTTTACTGTGCAACATCCCTGCTTGGTGTGAGTCGCTATTAGTTGTTGGGGTCTTTAATTTTATTCCTAAATAACTCCAAAAAAGGTGTGAGACCAGGTGCATTGGGAGGCAGGTAGAATGATTCTACAGCATCATAGTGAGGGAGTGTCCCTAAGCATGAGATTTTTGAAAGTTGTTTGAAGTATTTTGTGTTTTTTTGGGAACAATTTTTACATATTTTTGTGATGTCCGCCCACCCGATTTGCAATTGACAGTTGTGCTTTCAAGTCTCAGCTTACAGCTATGAGCCTTGCAGCCATACCCAAGAATGAGGAAATGCTGCCAGACTCCCACAGCCCACCTGCTTTCAAGCTGTTCATATTTTTACACCTCGCAGGCTATGCAGCCTCGTTCAGGAAGTTCAGCGTTGGTGCACCCCTCTATGACATCACCTCCGATCTGCAGGTGCCCAGGAGGTTCACAGAGGTCACTTTGAGCCGAGAGAGTCCTGGCCTGACTAACTCCCATCATATCTCTGGCACCTCTTGGCCAGTTTAGCACTGGGCTAGTGACGTGACCCAGGTTAGAACAAGTGGCGCTCGGATTGTAGCATCCTGCCTGCACTCAGAGTGGTTGAGTCACTCTGCAGGCTAAAACAGAAATGGGGAAGCATGTGAACAATTATTATGTGCACTGGCAGTCCAAAAGTCTGCCGAGATCTTAACATTTCTGACTACTCTCTAACGTAATGAAAAAACTGAGCAGAACTGACTGATCAGCCCTCTTAAAACAAAACTATACCCTCTGCGATGTAATGTTGGAATTGTCATTTTCAGTTTTTCTCAAGCAGTCCAGCTTCTCTTTGTAAGAGGAGCATAAGAACCTTGTTAAAGAGGCAGGTGAAGACTTGAATGCAGGGGTTTGCATCTGAAAAGAAAAAGGAAAGGGCAATCATGAACACCCAGAATGAGCACACATTAGTCGAAGGGATTAGTCAAAAGAGCAAGAACATGAGAGGTTTCAAAGGAGAGGAGGCCCAGTGGCCTATGAAGTCTGTTTGGTAGTTAGTAGATAATTGACACAAGCATCTCATCCAGCTGGCAATTGAAAGAAACCAGGTATTGGCTTCAACAACATGACTGGGGAGCTTGTTCCAGACTCCTGCAGCCCTTTGTGTAAAGAAGGGCCCCTTGTTCCCCATTTTAAACACACTGTAGGTTCTACAGGTGTGTGTAGAAGAGATGGAGAAAGTTCACACAGTGTTGCTCAGAGAGTTTGTGAGAAGAAAGTATAGAATTGTTTTCAATATGTATTTGTAATTAGGTAAAAGGGGGGTGATTGTATAGGATTCAAAATAAGTGTTTTGTTCTCCTGTATAAAATGGAATCCTCAATAAGGCAACTTTAATTTCTTTTTTTAGAATTAATGACTCAATTTCAATAGTTGAGGGGGGGGGGGTTCTGAATATTGATGCTCAAACCTCACTGACAAACACTAACATTTGATAATAGTGGAAGTATTTTTTTGCGAAAGAGTTTACGTTGTACGGTGCCCTGAAATGCATTTCCTGTGCACATCCTTTCGAGACATTTCTCTTTAAAAAAAAACAACAAATTGCCCTTATCGTTTAGTAGAATTTCAAAGTGCTTTATCTCGCATAATTGGTGCAGAGTGTCACTTTTTCTTTGCCCTTTGAGTTTAAAGAACTTTTCACTGTTGTCATCAAAATCGGCTAACAGCAGTGCTGAGCACAGGAAAAGCAAGACCCCAGTGTGGTGCAGCTGTCTTCCCAAGCATAAATTGAAGCTGCTTTTTTTTTAAAAGAGGTACGTGCTTTGTTTTTTTTGTCGGTTACTGTTACGTTCAGGAAACAGAAATGTGGAGAGCGCTTCCACCAGCATATCTGTGAGGTTCAGTGGAGCAAGTCCGTGATTAAAATGATGGCACATAACTAACCATGAGTGTTTGTTTCTGATTTACAAGTTGATTTAAGTGCCCTTCATGAAGCTCTGCATTTCCTGATGCTCTCATGAAATGCAGCTTTGCACCACTGATAGTTCTGAAAGCTTTGTCCAGTTCAGTTGAGACAGATCTTGCACTGTAATACGGTTGAGCTGGAGCTTGTGTATTTTCATCCATGATGTCGATAGGCTTTGGATGCTGTGGGGATTGTTTGAGGATTAAAAAGGCTGTGGATGACATTTCCATGCTTTTTAAGAAAAAGCCTGCCTCCACACTTTCTCTGGCTTCTTGAAAGTAATGTTCTGGTGAGATCCTCATGTCAGTTGGCTACTAACTTCCAAACAAGCCCTGTGTGCTGAGTGGACTTCTCTAGATTGCAGGCTTTATGTTTATACTTTTGTTAATGCAAAGATAGTATTATCACATTATACGTGGGGAAACAGGCAGGCACTTTGCAGGTCATGAATTTCCCTGTCCAGGAGCACTGGAGTTCTTGCAGAGGTGGCTGCATGGAGTTTTATGGTCTCTCAGTATGGTAAACCATTGCAGTCAGACACTGACAGGCATTGCTTGTCACGCAGGCCAGAGAATCTGTTCAGAGAAGGTGCGGTTACATACAGGTGTGCCACAGCGTGTGCAACTCTGTTGCATCGTTATGTAAGGAACTAATTTTTGTAAGTAAGTAACTTTTGCATATGAAGGTAACCTGGAATGTTTATATATACATATTGTTGCGTAAATATTCATAAGAACATTACATGTATCCATCCACTTTATCCAGTTTAGGGTTGTGGGGGAGCTTGAGACTGTCCCAGCAAGCTGTGGGTGCAAGGCTGGGTACACCCAAGATGAAATGCCAGTCCATCGCAGGGCACACACAGACACTCACATCAATTGCCAGTTTCCCCAGAAGCCAGTGAACCTACCAGTATGTCTTTGGACTGTGGGAGGAAAGCAGAGCACCCAACTGAAACCTACACAAACGCATGGAGAACATGCAAACTCCACCCTGCAGGTTGTGAATGCCTCAAATGGTCCGGCCACCAATGTGTAGCTTTGGCACATAGGCATTCTCTTACAAAGAAGCGGATTGTGTTTGTTCCTTTCTGTGCCTTCTCTTCATTGTCACCAAGTTTGATTATTCCACAGGTTGGATCGCCTTATCACCTGCACCTCAACAACCCCCTCACTAGGGAGGTGATCTTCTGCTTTTGGAAAGGGTCTGAATTATTTGAGTGGTTCACAGCCAGCCATGCATGATCAGTCAATCCTCATGACAGCCAAAACTTTAATCGATATCCAAAATCCATACACTTTATTATTCTAAAAACCATGCATGCAGAAGTAGCAGTGCTTCCTTTTGATGCTCAACAAATAAAAGTGCTTTTTAGGCATGCTGTCTGCTAAATGGTACCTTCTTGTGGTTCCCTGCTACCTTCCCCATTGACTACTGTTCTTTCTGGAGCTGTGATGCTTAGACTAGCACCAGATCATCATGGGCCAGTTCTACTGTCTTCTTATCCATATGTGATCTCGGTTAACTAGTCAAGCCCTTCAGTGACGTAATAGCTTGCTATTTTAGGACTTGGGTTTCCTCTTTTTCATCTGCGAAGATGATTCAGGTTTTACGGCTTGGAAAATATCACGGCTTTGTTTGAAATAACGGTTTCATAATTAAGAAGATGTTCCAATGCATCGAGTCTTTGGTTCAAGCGAAGGCTGTGATTGGAAGGAAATTGGTGACACCATCCTTGGCATGGGGGGGTTCTGCGTTCTCCATGGGCAGTGCAGTCCAATCAACTGCCCCAATAAAGGCGTTGGCAAATTTCTCAAATTTGCAAAAATGATTTTTATTATACCCACCACATGTGCAATCGCCAGTTGTTTTTCAGTCCTTTATCCAGGGTTCCGATTGTTTTTGAGGATGATTGCTGGCACAGAAAGCCATTTTTGCTTCTTTGGTCTCTTGCAGCCTCATACAGGACCTGTGTTGTGGGCTGTCATGTGCCCCAGACAAAATAGCAGTTAAACTGCTGCAATAAAAAAGTCCTTACTATGTGGTTTTAAATTAGAAAAGCATGCTGGATGTGAACAGTAGTTCTCTCTCAAGTAAAAATGCTCATAGGGTATTAGATTACGGAAGTGTTACTTTGAGCACAGTTTGCTTTGCTGTTTCATTGCAGTATTCTTAGCAGAAAAGTAATTGCTATGAAAATTGTAATCTGGAGACCCTGAAAGGTTACAAATGAGAGGAAGCCATTCAACCCATATGATTTGTTTGGTAGTTAATAGTTTATTGATTGTTTATTGACCTAAGGATCTCATCCCAGTGCTTCTTAAAAGAAGCCAGGGTATCAATTTCACCAAAGCTGGTAGCTTGTTCCATACTCCCACAACCCTTTGGGTAAAGAATAAAATGGTCTCCTCTTCTCGGTTTTAAGTGCGTTGCCACATAGTTTCTGCCTGTGTCCTGTGAAATATGCAGGGTTGACCTTGTCGACGTCTATGAGAATTTGAAATATTTGTCATGCTCTCCCTGTTCAAGGGTAAAATAGTTCAGGCTCTTCGTGCTCAGTGTATGACATGACTTCCTGTTCTTTTATACAACGTGGCTATCAATTTTTGCACACTACTTTAAATGAGGCCTTACTAATGCATTATATTTGCATAACATTCATTGATTTACATTCTGTATATCCTAGCATTTTATGTGGCTTTTTAATTGCTTTCCCATGTTGTCTAGAAAATGTAATGAAGTGTCTACATAAACACCTGTCTTGTTCATTTCCCATATTGTATTTATAGTTTTTTTTTACTACCTGAATGCAAAACTCTGCACTTATCTGCATTAAACAATCTTCCAGGTGTTTTCTTGACACTGGAAGGTCATGCATTTTTAATAATATATTGCATCATAAATTTAATCTGGAACCTTTTGAATTTCATTTGCTGAACCATCTACTTGGGTGAAGGCTGCAGACGTGGCAAGGCTACTATTCTGGAATCTCGACCATCGATATAAAGAGATCCTAGTAACAGACCCCTGTAATCCTCCACCAATTACATCACCCCAATTTGTGTCTCCACCCCCTTAATAAAGGCCCTTTGTTTTCTGATTAAGAACCACTTCTCAATTGAAAAATGTCTAACCTTCCGCCTGCAATTTGAGAATGAATCGTTTGAGGAGCTTTATCAATAGGCAGCACAGTGACAGTGGTTAGCATTTATGCCTTTCTGTGCTGAGGCCCTGGGTCCAATTCCTGGGGTGTTATCTGCATGGAGTTTGTATGTTCTCACTGAATTTGTGTGCTTTGCGATGGACTGGTGTTGGGTTGTATCACACTTTGAGCCAATTGCTTGCTGAGTTCAGCTCTCTCTGTATTGAATGAAGCTCTTTGAAAATAGTTGGATGTAACTTTATCAGAAATTTTCCCCAAAATCCTAATGCTCAATATTGCCTTGGGTGTGTCCTTCACTGTTCTTGCCTGTTCTAAGAACTGTAGTGTGTTCATTAGGCAGGATCTCCCTTTTCTAAATCCATGCTGTTTCCTGGGATTTTTCCCACTGAGTGGTCCTCTAGATCTTGTTTCCAGTAGTCTGTCTAGACCAGAATTTCAATGAACTGTTGTCATGCAGTTGGAAAATGAACTGAACCCAAGGATAGCAGCAAAGTGCAGGTTTTGGGTAATCTCTTTGCGTGGGACTGGTTTTCCCAATACTTCACCGTCGTGCTGAGGTCTTGCCTCGAAACCCTCTTTCCTGCACTGCCAATGTGACGCCGTGCCCAATCCTTTCTTTTTTAAGTAGGAACAAGAAGATTGAAAGTGGGCCGAGGCTTTGTTTGACAAGGGGATTTCACATGCGACAGCTGTTCAGCCTTTCCAGAACTCTCTCGCTTAGAGCTGGCAAAGAGAAAGAACTTGAGTGGCAACAGAGTGAAGTGAACCGCACACAGCTATCAAAATAGCAGAGAAAACCACTTTATCAAACATAAATAGCTTTTGTTGCTAAGATATCTAGACACTGGGTAGTGAATTTTTTATTTCAAGAGCAGTGTAGCATGTAGCCTGTCCTCGCTGTTAGCCAGAGCGAAGTATCTTAAGTTTGTCTTCTTTCCAAGGTTGAAGAAAACGCTAGTCAGGCATTTAAAAAGCTTGTGGACAAAGGGTTCCGACACAACTGCAGTAGACAAAGGACAAGACACCCCACAGGTCCCGTCGATATAAGCCATGGATATAAGCCTACAGTCTTGTGTGGTGTCTTACAGAGCTCTGAATGGATGAGTTAGCCAACAGGGGTACGATGGTAGGCCAATTGTTGTAGTGATTTCACATCTAATATTGTCCATTTTGTTGTGTGAAGCATTGAAATGCTTCAATATTGAATCAAAATAGCACATGTTTAAAACACTTTCTCCGTATTAAAAACATTAATATGTTCATATGAATTTGGTATAGAGTCTCCTGTCTTTATCCTGGATGGCCAGTGTGTCTGTAGGTTTTTAGTCGAGCTTGGCTTTCAACGATGAAATTCTGCTTGTTAATAATAATTCATAATTGCTTTAACTTATATTGCACTTTTCTGGACACTCCACTCAAAGCGCTTTACAGGTAATGGGGATCCACCACCACCAGTGTGCAGCCCCTCACCTGGATGATGCGACGGCAGCCATAGTGCACCCACTCCCCACACACCAGCTCTCAGTGGGGAGGAGAGCAGAGTAATGAAGCCAGTTCAGAGATGGGGATTATTAGGAGGCCGTGATTGGTAAGGGCCAATGGAAAACTTGTTCAGGACGCTGGGGTTACACCCCTACTCTTTTTGAGAAACCCCCTGGGATTTTAAATTATCACAGAGAGTCAGGGCTTCAGTTTTACGTCTGATCCGAAGGGCAGTGCCTTTTTACAGTAAAGTGTCCCCGTCACTATACTGAGGTATTGAGATCCACACGGTCTGCAAGGTGAGTGCCCCCTGCTGGCACCACTGACACCTTTTCCAGCAGTAACTTTAGTTTTTCCAGGATGTCTCCCATCCAGGTACTGACCAGGCAGACACCTGCTGAGCTCCAGCGGTTTGCCAGCTGTGAGCTGCAGGGTGATACAGCTGCTGGCGATTGTGGGCTTTAATCAGCCCAATTCAACAGTGTTTCAGGCCCTGCTGTCTGAAGAAAAGAGGCAGTAAATCTGCGGACATACTGCCCCTCTGTGGCGAAGAGAGTACCTCCCTGACCTGCGCCTCTCAGCTTTACCTTTCTGGTCCTCCTCCTGCAGCAGCACTTTGGAACGGATGGCCATCTGAAACATGAAGCTTTCAGGACAGGGCTGTGGTCATATCACCTCTGCTGTAAAGGTTCTTGTTTAGTCTGTTATCATTTGTCTCTCTCGCTTTTTCGAGAACTCTTTCCACAGATTTGTATTTCACCATTCTCTATTCCTGTAACCTCTGTCTGTCACATTACCATGTATGTTTCCAACAAAACTCTTCCGGGAAAGCCTAGTGTATTCCGTTCCTCGAGGAGCTGAAGCAGTTTTCATGTGAAGTACAGTATCGGTAACACAAGCCTGACTTCCTAGAGAGGAAGAAAAACTTAACAGAAATGCTTTCAGAATGGTTTTATTCAAAATAAGGCTTGTAATGACCTCTTGTAATGGGGGGTGATGTAGAATTTCCAGGGCCTTGCAAAAGTGTTCAGACTCTTCCTGTGGTGTCCCAACTTGTGTGTGTCATTTTGTCATTTCACTTTTTTAATCTTGATGTTTTATTCAAAGCCTGAACTCCCAAACTGAAGACTTCTAAGGGTTAAATGTTCAAGTGTCAGCGGAAACTACAGAGGATAAATGGAAATATCTCGATTGCATAAGCATTCAGCCCTGTGAACCCGAGTGCCTCACATCTTTTTGAATATGTCTACCAACTGGCTTAGTGCAGTTTGTGCTCAGCTAGTTGCTTGGGGGGTTGCTTATGGAAAGCTGTTTACAAGTCAGGACTTTCACTGGTCCACTCAAGGACATTAACTTTGATTCTTAAGGCATTCCGGTGTAGCTTTGGCCTTGTACTTATCATCGTCCTGCTGGAATGTGAATTTTCGCCCCAGTTAGAAGTCTTTTGCAGACCGAAACAGATGTTGCTGATGCTGCCACCACCACGGTTGTCTGGAGGGGTGGTGTTGACTGGCACAGACCTGGCAAAGAGTAACTCTGGGTATTGAGACAAAAATGTTCCAGTTTTGTTTCTTCTGACCACAGCACCTATTACCACAGTTTTGAAGAATCACTCAGGTGTTTTGTTACAAAGTCCATGCAGGATGTGAGATGGGTTTTCCACTATCTCATACAGCCAGCTTTGTGGGTGGGCTAGGATATTGTTAACTGATCTATTTTTTTTCTCCCATCTCAACCATTGAACTAAAAGAGCCACATTTCACCTGTTTCCTCCTTGCCCAGCTGTTCAGTTTGGAGGGACAGTGTCTGGGCAGTATGATACACCTTCCATTTCCTGATGATTGAGAAGACTGTGCTCATAGGGACATTCAGAAACTTTGATTTTTGTACCCTTCTCCTGATCTGTGCTTTTCAATTACCTAATCCCTGACTTGCATCGAAAGCTCAGAGATGGGTGTATTTATTCTGGAATCATGAGAACCACTCTTACTGCATACTGAAAGAGGTCACAACTAGTTACGTGGCTTGTTAAGGTCATTTTGTGCACCTAAATTAGTTTTGCCACAGCATGGTCTTGCAGCTATTTCTATTTTACTTTCATATGAATGATCCATTTTGCTTATCTTTTTGGTTTGAATGTGCGGCGTAAATTGGTATATAACAAATATTGCTGCTTCGAAGTGTCATGATTACAGCCTTTAAACCCACAGGCTTTGTTTAATCTGTAATCTCACGTCTTTGAAGTGGTCCCGACAAACTCAGTGCGTGTAGAGCTGAGCAGAGATATCCTGCCTGAGCCTGTAGCAGGAGGAATTGGTGAAGGGGTCATTATGGGAACCCTTCTCCTTTCTGTTTCCTTTGGAGGTCTGTTTCGCTTTGGAAATCGGAGCCGTGCTTGTTTGTATACGAGTCAGAACGCTGTGTCCTGTAGATTAGATGGAAAAGGTGAAGGGGAGAAGTACAGATTGTGATATCTCTAGAATGTTAATGGGTGTATCGGATAAGTGTGGGTCGGTTTCCCTCTGTGGGCTGCCATAATGGTTATCTGAAAGAGGCTTATAACCTCTGTCCTCTAGAGCGTTTTTAATACTGGTATTTTCTAATACTCAAAAGTATTTTCTAGGCCAGCAGCCATATGACTCTGCAACACACAGCTGGCAGCCCACTGGAGCTCAGCAGGTGTGAGCCTGGTCAGTACCTGGATGGGAGACCTCCTGGGAAAAACTAAGGTTGCTGCTGGAAGAGATGTTAGTGGGGCCAGCAGGGGGCGCTTACCCTGCGGTCCATGTGGGTCGTAATGCCCCAGTATAGTGATGGGGACACTATACTGTAAACAGACACTGTCCTTTGGATGAGACGTAAAACCAAGGTCCTGACTCTCTGTGGTCATTAAAAATCCCAGGGAGTTTCTCGAAAAGAGTAGGGGTGTAACCCCGGCGTCCTGGCCAAATTTCCCATTGGCCCTTATCAGTCATGGCCTCCTAATAATCCCCCTCTATAAATTGGCTTCATTACTCTGCTCTCCTCCCCACTGATAGCTGATGTGTAATGAGCGTTCTGGCGCACTGTGGCTGCTGTGGCATCATCCGGGTGGATGCTGCACATCGGTGGAGGGGAGTCCCCATTACCTGTAAAGCGCTTTGAGTGGAGTGTCCAGAAAAGCACTATATAAGTGTAAGCAATTATTATTATTGTTGTTGTTAATAATAACAATAATAATAATATTATTAAAGCAGTTACACTTTCTGCAGACACCACACAGATGCTTCTCCTGTGCTCGTGTAGAATCACTCCCACCTCATCTCACCCCAGGCTTCTCTCTCCCTGTCTGTTTGTCTCATGGAGAGCAAGCTGGGGTATGCGACAAGACAAATTCCTAATGCAGGAAATTGTCTATGGCCAATAAAGTGATCTTATCTTATCACCTCTCCAGCAGTCTGAACCTATAGAATGCAGGTCACGTTTTCATTTAGCCTGTAGCTAAATGAACCAGCCAATTTTAGCCTGTAGCTAAATGAACCAGAAAATTTACCAGCCTGTAGCCGAATCTCAGTGGATCTGAGTGGTTAGTCAAGGCTGTGCCTGGTCAGTACTGGCCAGAGAGACCTCCAAGAGCAGTCACGGGCTGCTGCAGCTGGTATTGTTGGACCAGTAGGTGTCGGTCTTTCCTCCAGATGGCAAATTTCCAGTTGATGCCGCGGGATGGTGTGCTACCAGGGACACTGTGCTATTGGTGGTGTGATTATGCTTGTCTGTGTGATTATACCTCCCCTTGTAAGAAGACCTTCATGTTCTTGTTTTCCTAAATACTCCATCTTCTTACGTTCAGGTGTGTGTGACCTTCTGGTAACCTTCAGCTCCATGTTCTTGTCACCATTGAGCATGAGGTGAATCATTCCTGAGCAGAGGAGATTCCCAATCTTGAAGCGATTTCATTTCCTTTAAAATGATCTTTGCGCGATTATCTTCTAGAGCTGACACTTTATCTGGTTTCTCTTTCTGTGGCAGCAGTTTTACTGACAGTGGTGGTAGTTCCTTGCAGAGGTACTACACTGTGCATATCCTGAGATTTCACAGCTGGCACTGGAACGCTGGGTTTTTAAAAGAAGAACGACAAAGTTATTTCTTAAATTTGTGCAGTGGTTGTCTGAAACCTCTTTGTAATGTAGACTGGACGCATTGAGCAGGAGGTAGGAGCTGAAGTCTTTTCCCCACATTCTGCTTGTTTGTCCGTGAATAAAGGCGTGCTCTTTGTGCCTTGTTTGGTATGTTCTCATGTTTCTCGAAGTGTGTAACTCGGTTTTGTGCAGATGCCGTAAGTGGCTTTGTTGCAGTACATAGAAGCAGAGTTTCAGATCGAACTGTGCAGAGTTCCTTCCTGTTTCACAGCGTTGAAGCTGCTTGAATTCAGGAACAGATTACAGATAGCGTCGTGCTCATGTTTATTTATATCTTCTTCATCGATGATAAATGGGGGCATCGCCCTTCAGCATAGCTGAAGTGATGTGTTCTTCTAACACATTTTTCACCAGGACCATATTCAACAGGTAAGAATGAGGAGAATTCCTCTGTGTTTACAGGACGGTGTTCAAAATGGGGTTTTGATCCATCTCTTAAAAGGCCAAAAGGGTGAAATATAGACACTTGACAAAAGAGGTAATTGGCAATTATTGGATTTGGTCGCTCTGGGTCTTCAAATTCTAAATTGCCCTCTTGGCCGACTCTTTGCTCCAGGGCAGTTTTCAAGCCAAGTGTGACAATGAGGAACTCATATCAGGTCAGTTTCAGGTCAAGTCTCATTAAGGTCATAGACACAAATGAGAAAATTATGTGTGTGCACATATACACTTATTCTTTTTTGATCCTTTCATCAAGGCTGTGACCTGAATGAAAAGGAAAGCTGAAAAGCTTATTGCTCTAAACTATTTTATAGACAGTCATTTCATATTCATTCTATGCAAATAGCTGTCGAACACATGTAATACGTGTAATGCCATGAGGAGAAACTCTACGTAGAGTTCTAGCATACATTTCAGAAAAGAGTATCTTTTTTCTTCTTACCTTCCTGACTCCTGTATCCTGTATATCTGATGGGTATCTGTAAGGCAGGATGATGGGTAGCACTGATTTATTTATGTATTTTACCCATTTTTCTCAAATGTTCTTGCTCTCTGTGTGTGAGCGTCTAGCAGCGACATTAAGTAATGAAGCTTCTCTCTCCCCCGGCTTGTGCTCTGCACAAAACGGCAAGCTCCTGCTGGACGAAAGGTCACCTACGGGTCTAGTATCCACTGTGTGTGCGGCTGTTCCCATTCCAGAAGACTTTAATCCTCCCAGGAGCATGGAGCTGGAGCGTTCTTGAGACTGCTTGAGTCTGTTTGCCAGGGCGCTGGCTTGCTGTTAGAGCAGTGGGTTTAATTCAGCCGCTTCACAGTACCCAGACTAAACCTGACGCCCGAATCTTTTCATCCTGTTTCAGCATGCGTAGGCTGCAGGGGAACAGGTAACGGGTTTATTCCATGCTGAAAAGAAAGGAAACGCAACGTTTTGGCAGTGGAGCCTTCTTCAGATGTCTTCTTTTCACACCTGCAGAAGGCTCCACAGCCGAAACGTTGTTTCCTTTCTTTTCAGCATGGAATAAACCCGTTGCCTGTTAGTTTCCAATTTAGTGTTGTCCTGTCCTGTAGAAGGTTACAAACGAGAAGAGGCTCTTTGTCTCATCCTGTCTGCTTTTATTGGTTACTAGTAGCTAATTCATCAGATGATCTCATCCAGCTGTTTCTAGAAATAAGCCAAGGTGTCGGCTTCATCAACATAGCCAGCTCTAGAAAAACTAGTGTCTGGAGGTATTCCCTGGTAGTGGTGGTATGTTTGCTGGCAAGCTAAAGTTTGCAATCTGAACACTTCAGTATTGATATCATGTGGTGTCTTATCACAAACGTGTTGCATGTTATGTTTGATTGCGAGGCTACAAGCCTGCATTGTTTACGGATTGCAGTTTTCATTGAGATGGTTTTGGACAGCTTATGTAGCTTCCTATTTAACAGCACAGTGCTCTAATCTTTGAATCGTGTTCCAGGCAGAAATTAAAAATTAAAATTGAGGAAAAATAAAATCCATATTTGTGAATGTTTTCGGAAGAAAGCATTGATGTGTTTTGCATGTTGCAGTGTACTCAGTTCCTCTCAGCTGGCACCCACACAGGAGCACCCACACGGGTGATGAGTGGTGCTTCACCAGCTGCAGCTTTTGCAAAAATCAATGTCCAGAGCTTTAACGTTGTCAGGTGACGCGCAGTTTGCTCCCAATGACCTGAGACTCCTTGCTGAGCTCCTGCTGTCTGGGACTGAAGAGTTCCAGAACCTCCTGCAGGGGGATAGTGCTGAGTGGGACAAACTTGAAGAGCAGGTTTAGCTTCCACAGATGTGTCAGAAGCCAGTCTTCAAATTGTTGTTCTGATTAAACGTTTAACCAGTTACACCCCTATCGTTTACACCAGTAAGTACCACAGCTGTTGTAGAATACACCCTCAGCTTTTAGCAGACAAGCAGACATTGTCTCCTAATGTATTTAATAGTAGCAAACGTGTATCGCTGGTATGTCCTCTTACTCACTCATTCCATTAAGTTTTGTTACAGGAAAGGATAATTAAATTTATACTTGTGCTATGTAAGAAGAGGAATGACATATTAAACTAGGAAAAATTGGAGACCTGTGTCTTAGTATAAAACGTCTATTAAAAATTCCTAGAACTTTATCATGGAGAGACGTGTTTTGGTCGTTGCTTAGATTATTAAACTACAATCTTATCCACAGAAAACACTCGAGTTAGTTTGTGCAAAAAACATCTGCTTTAATGTTTTTTTTAAATCAAAATAAGTCGCTGTACTAGATGGTGAGGTTTTAAAAAAAAATGTGGAAGCAGCCCTTCTAAAGTGCTGAGGGCTAAATGGACCGTTTAGGTTCTGTGTTGAAGAGTTACCTGCAGGCAGTGTGCTGATAAGAGAGGCTTTCTGTCCTGTGTGTCTGTTTTTTGTGTGGGTTGGAACATCACTTAGATAAGGCCTGCTACTCGCAAGTAACTATATTTGGAAATTCAAGATGGAGTCGCTAAACATTATGCCACATGAACTCCTTCCCATTCGGAAGATGCAGATGCCGATGTCCAGTGTCACACAAGTAGGATTTCATCATCTGCTTTTTATTTTTAAAATGGATGCTTGGTGATTCATGCTTCAGCTTTACCTCAAGTGTGGAATGGGATTAGTGAGGATGTTGCTGTGAGCTCGCGATTGCGACGTAAAGCACCTGGGGTCACAGCTGTCCTCATGGGGGCGCTGTGGAGTAGCCTAGTTCCACCCACGGCGCCTGGTCACGCCTCCTCCGCCGGGCAGTCAGGCTGGTTGCTGTGGAAACAGTCGGACAGGAAGCACGCTTCACCTGTGAATACTCACCTCGTTCCCTCTCTGGTGAAGCAGACCGTTTAACGTCGGGACAAGCTCGGGGCTTCACGTTGAGCTTGAACTCTGGGACTCTGAAGTCACCAGAGTTTCTGGGTTTCTAGTTCCCCATCTTGCACTCCGTTTGGGTTTTTTCACCCTGTTTTGTTTAGGCTGTTTCTTGGACCTCCCCTTTGGTTTGATCTGTGATTTACCTGCGCTACAACCCTTCCTGCTTAGTCCCGACCTCGGCTTGTGGATTTCCCTCTGTGCTTTCGCTCTGTGTCACTCGGTTTTAAACCCCATCTGGAGCGACTGCGTTCTGTCTGTTTGTTACTCCTGCCTGGTGTTGAGCAACTTTCCCGAGCCTACCCTAGGGTTCGTCTTGTAACCCACAGGCCACTAGTACAGTTCTAACCTTAAACCGCAGTCATTACATCCTGTCCCCCATGTCTGTTCACATCCTCCATAGAGCTGACCCAGACCTCATGCCCTGTGCAAATCAATATAAACGGGACAGATAACAAAAGCGCGTGATGGAAAATGAGTGTGACAGTATGGAGTTGAAAAAAGGAATATTATGAAAAGCACCATGAGGACTGAAAAGAACTTTGAGTCCTTTAAAAAAAAAAGGGAACATAAGTTCTTTTTAAAGGACTTCAGAACCGAAAAGGTGCTTTGAGTCCTTTTCATCTGTGATGGTCAGGGAGAGGAGTGGCTTTTGACCGGAACCCCCGAGAATGTTCTGGAAGCCTTGGAAACTCTAGGTGTTCTAGAACACCTCTCGGGCCGCGCTGGGCCCGTCGCCCCGAGTACGTGGGAACCCCGGATAAGGAGGAAGGGGGGGGGTGGACTCTAGCGATGCGACGCGTGTTGCGGGTTCAAACCCACTGCGGTTGCACCACTGAACAGTGTTCTCCACGCGGCTTACTCTGATAAGTGCCACAAGAGGGTACTCTCTGGGGGGGGCACAGTGGTGCAGTGGTTGGCATTGTTGCCCCCACAGCGCCGGGTCCACTTCCGGACCTGTGCTGCTGTCTGTGTGGAGTTTGTTTGTTCTACTTGGGTCTCCTCACGGAATGTGTGGGTAAGTTACTTGGTTTCTGAGAAAATTGTCTGGTTGGCGTGTCTTGGTCTGCCCGCCCTGCGGTAGACTGGCGCCCTGTCCAGGGTCTACCCTGATTTGTGCCCATTGCTTGTCGGGGTAGGTTCTGGCTCCCCCGTGACCCTGAATTGGATGAAGCGGGTACAAAATGGCTTAGGTGGGCACTTTCTTGGGTAAAGCGGTCAATGGTGAGCCCCCCCATCATCTGGTAGCTCCATTGTGGAGTAGCGTCAAGTCTGGTTGTGCGTGACCAGAAACAGCTGACCAGTTTTAATTTCGCATGCCAGAGTCTTGAAGAGAAGGAAGCCAGGAGGCTGTGTGGACACCCGAGTTCAGTCGGGCTTTGATTTGCATTGTCGTCCCCTGGCCCCTTCTGTAAGGGATATGCATGAAAAGTTACATAACTCAGTGCTCTTCGATCACAGCAGGTGCGCAAAAATGGATCTGTTCTTAGAAAGCTTTTGAATGGTTAATGCTCGTGGAGCTGATGGCTGTAGCGCTTTATTAATCAAGCGAATCTGGCTTTCCGTCGGACTAAATTGAAAGCTGAAGCTCTTTCCGGATGTTCTGCACAGAGTGGTGTGCACGAGCGCTGAGGAGGAAGATTTGATCTGAAAATCAGCGAGGAGGGTGGGCCTTGTGGCCGGAGGTCTGGAGCATTGCAAGGGAAACGTTTCCGAGAAGGAATCGCGACAGCAGTCCTGTTTCATAGGTCTTTTGCAGGCACTCCAGGTGCAAAAAATGAACGGACCTGCTCCTGCATCTTAAAGCAGGTGGATGCATAAAGGAGTAATTCCTAAGTAGTCCCTGGTGTTTGCCTCGCTTATCTATGTTCTGTAATTTCGGGCTTTGTATGGAAATCTTCTTTCGAAATGTCTACCCCAAAGCCAGGCTGTCACGTGTTAGGAATGGTTGCAGTCGGGTTATTGGTAAACTGCTGGTCATTTGTAAATCAACTTAATACCCGAATGATTGTTTGGGAAGTGGCTTGCTTTGGGAGGGGCGGTGTCTCGGGTTTCTCCGAGGTTGGGCTCGGCGTGTTCAAAAGACCACCTCTCTCCTCTCTGCCCCCCCAGGAGACGCAGCGCTTACTGGCAGAGCCCGTTCCCGGGATCAAGGCGGAGCCGGACGAAGGCAACGCCCGCTATTTCCATGTGGTCATCGCGGGTCCACAGGATTCCCCCTTTGAGGGAGGGACTTTTAAACTTGAACTTTTCCTTCCGGAAGAATATCCTATGGCTGCTCCTAAAGTTCGATTCATGACCAAAATATATCACCCTAATGTAGACAAGCTGGGAAGAATATGTCTAGATATTTTGAAAGGTAAGTGGCCTTTTTTTTGCTCTTCTAGGCCTGTAAGTGAGCAGTAGAAACGGCTAGTCTACGATTAAACATTTAGCAGTTTCGTGATGTGTGCGGCCTGTGGAGCACCATTATTAAAAGGCAGCAGGTTTAATGAGATTTATTTGCCTTAGTGTTTGAGTACATCGTCATTAATCAAGCGGGGAAAGAGATCAAGGTAAACTTGTAAACCCACTTTTTTTGTGTGATTGTATCTTTCGGCTCATGTGATTATCTCGTCACCAGACTGCTGATTACATTATAAATAGATATTAGATTTAGGTATCAATGGATTTTTTTTGGCGAAAGGGCTACACGATTGTTTGATTAATTGATTCCTGGCGCGAGTTCGTCATAATTCAGTGTCTGATATCTAGTTTATTTGTGGTCTAGATAAGTGGTCTCCAGCCTTGCAGATTCGCACAGTTCTGCTATCAATCCAGGCATTATTAAGCGCTCCTAACCCCGATGATCCACTAGCAAATGACGTTGCAGAGCAGTGGAAGACCAACGAAGCTCAAGCCATAGAAACAGGTGAGTTTTTTTTCCCCCACTTGGTAGCAGTCCATGTATAATAAATATAAACATATAGGATGAAGTGTAAGGTAACTTTTTAATTTAGTATTACCACCATGTAGTCAGGTCTCTCCAGATATGAGTAGCTAAGCAAGTCTGGGTCTGGTCAGCACTGGGACCTCTAAGGACAACCAGGTTGCTGCTGTAAGAAGTGTTTGTAGACCAGTAGGAGGTGCCCTTCCCTCTGTAACTGTTTCCAAAACCACTGCCAGATACAGTAGGGTAAACAGGCACTGTAATAATAATAAAAATAATTGCTTACACTTATATTGCGCTTTTCTGGACACTCAAAGTGCTTTACAGATAATGGGGACTCCCCTCCACCACCACCACCAATGTGCAGCCCCACCTTGATGATGCGACGGCAGCCATAGTGCGCCAGAACGCTCATCACACACCAGCTCTCAGTGAGGAGGAGAGCAGAGTAATTAAGCCAATTCGAGATGGGGATTATTAGGAAGCCATGATTGATAAGGGCCAATGGGAAATTTGGCCAGGATGCCGGGGTTACACCCCTACTCTTTTCGACCACCTGTAGGAGGTGCCATCCTTCAGATGAGATGTTAATTCAGTCATCTTTATTCATTAAAGAACACATGGCACTATTTGTCATAGTACTATTACACTTTAGTACACATTACTATTTGCGATAGTAAAGTCATAAACCCTTGTGTCCAGAACTAAATTTCCCTCTGGGTTTACACAATCTGACCTCCCTGTGGATTCCCCCTTAATTCATCTGTTGAAAACGAATCTCTGGGATGACATGCTGAATTAGTGGGCTGCCTGCAGAGAGTGTCACCCAGGCAGGGTCTGAAGTTCAATTCAAGTAGATCCCCTCGTTCATGTGAAGCACTTTAGGATGGAACGTGTTATAGGCATGAAACATCATTCAACACATTTTTTGTTCAGCTGTAGTATTTTTAATAATTCAGGAAAGCCTGCTAGGTCTTTTGCATGTTTTTTTCCTAAGTGTCTGCCTCATCAGTTTGATTCTGATGTTATAGCTCCTTGCAGTTCGAAATCGCTCCAGATCACATGTTCCCAATGGGCTCTCCGGAGCTCCACCTCCTCAGTCCTTCTGATCAGAGTAGCGTCTGTGTCGCTGTTCTCATATCGGGGTTTTTTTTGTTCTCCTTTTTGTTTTTCAGCCCGGACATGGACTAGGCTTTACGCCGGCAACAACATCGAAGTCTAATTGGATGTCGCGTTATGACACCCAACTCCTCTCCTGTTCTGCCAAGACCTCTTCCTCCTTCGTTTGCATCGAAAGGACAACAGTCTTAGAAAAAAAATAAATGACAGATTTAAAAAAAAAGAGCAAAAGCCAGACAACTTCAGTCCATTGGTGATTTAAATGCACATTTAGCCAATATTCGTCTTGTCCTGGTTCGCTGTTATTATGCATGAGCAGAGGCGCTGAAACCTCTCACATGGCTTTCCCTATTCGTTTCTGAAGCAGTGGCCTGCCTCTGCTTTGATTTGCATATACCTGGCTTTGTTGGGCTGTACTGCAGTTCGACTGGGCAGGTTTAGCTGCGGGAGACAGTATGTTTATTTTTTTCTTTCCCTTTTGGCTTTTTTTGTTCTCTCCTTCTTTTCCTTTCGTTCTCGTGATGACGCTAATGGTTGATTAACGCAGCTGATTAGAACAACTTAGAATGTGCCCTTTAGCCAGGTCTGGCTCACCCTTTAGATGCTGTAGGAAAAAAAAAGAAATGAAAAGCTTGGCTTTTTTTTAAACATCCGACTTTAAAAAATTGTTACACGACAAAAATGAATTAAGCCACCACCACCGCTCTCACTAATAACATTGTGACTGCTGTCAAGTGTAGACCCTAATATAGGCTTGTGACTTTTTGTATGGCTTGTCTGGGGATAAAAAAAGACATTCTGTAAATCTTACGTTTTAGTAAAATATTTTTTTGTTATTCTATTTGGTCTTAGTATTTTATTTTGATGTGTTGATTTCAACTTTTACATGTCTTTGCCATACAATTGGGTTCTGAAGGTTATAGAGTCTCTGTTGTTTTCTTTTAAAGATCATGTTCCATATTTGTAATGCATTAAAAAGGCTCATTTAGTGCTCCTCTACTGCAAGCATTTCTTTATTTCCCAAAGTTCCTGATCTGAAACTGTCAGTTTTAACTAGGAAGTTGGAGAAGCCGAGAAAAAATGTGACTGGTGTTGCATTTAAACTCCCCACGTGTCAGAACAGCTCATCAGGATTGGTACTAGGTTAAAGGCTGTACGAAATTAACGGGTTGTAAATTCGTTCTTTATATACAAACAGGAGAAAGCTTTCCTACTGTTAAAATGCTCTGAAAACATCACCCCACCTACATATTTTTGTTCTTTCTGTAAATAAAATCTGTTGATTAATAAAGAGACAGTTATCTATGTCTTCTTGGATACACAGTAAACTTGCTTACAGCCAAAAGTGTTGAACATGGAATCACTGATGAGTGAAGGGTTACATTTGGAAAATAATGAAATTTAAGTTTGATTTGATTGTAACGAAGATGGTATTCCTGGTTCCAGTTCTCTTAAGATAAGATCACTTTTTTGGCCATATACAATTTCTTGTATTAGGAATTTGTCTTTTCGCAGACCCCAACTTACTCTCCATGAGAGACACAGACAGAGAGAGAAGCTTGGGGTCAGAGCACGGGTTAAGTCATTTATATGGGGCCCCTGGAGCAGCTGGGGTTAAAGACCTTGCTCAGGGGCCCAACAGAGTAGGATTCCTCTGCCGGCTGCGGGATACAAACCGGCAACCTTCCAGCCACAGGCACGGAGCCACCAGTGCGCCCCCAAATAATTATTTTTCCATCAATTTCCAACCCTCTTTATCCGATTCAGGGTCGTGGGGGAGCCAGGGCCTATCCCAGTATGGGACACCAGTCCATCACAGGACACACCCAGAAACGCATTCGGATACACCAGCGCTGATTGTCCAAAAGCCCCAGCAAACGTGGGAAGAACATACAAGCTCCATGGAGCTAGCACCCTCAGGACCCCACTGTGCCACCCCTGTTAGTTTTTGTACATCTTAAATTCAAATTTATGACTTGGTAATGACTGGCCTTAATTCTATCCAGCCACATGATTGAAGCCGATACCCTTCTTTTAAGAAAAAAGATCCTTGGATCCAACTAGCTACTTATTACCAAATGGTTTCTTGTTTGTAACCGTTACATTCTTAATGTGGGTAACTTGACTTGCAGTTAAAAATGGAAGGCAGGAAGATTGCAGTTGCAGTGTGTCATTTGTCATGTCTGGACAGTCCTGGTTCAAGATTGTTTTTGTGATTTGGATATTCCGGGCTTTCCTGATGGGCTTTCCATTTTAGTTCCCTGACAGATCTTGGATCATGTCCTCATCTCAACATGTCGCCTTACCTGGGCATATGTTTTCACAACTGAAGGAAATCTCCAAAATTCAGCTTTAAAGCCTTACCTAGTAGCTGGAAACTTGAGTTTCTTTTGTGGGGGGCAGCTGTGCACAGTACTTTGTCAGTTTCCCATCTCACTTGGCATGAGAGGTGTCATCAGAGGTGTGTCCTGCATCGTTCTGTTGTTGCGTTGTGTTGTGCCACCCTAGAGGAGCATCCCTGGCAGGTTGGACCTGGTTCCCAGTGCTCCACAGCTGAGGATGTGATCTGGGCTCAGTCCCAAGCCCCCCGACCGAACTGCGCCATCTGGCGTAGCTTAACGAGCCGCTGCCTACAGCGAGCGGCTGTAAGAGGTTTGGCGGCAGCTCACGGGTGAGTTTAAGCAGCTTGCAGCGAGAGCTTCCTCCGTTGGCGTGCAGAAGATGTTAGAGGGGAAGTGTCTGGAACAGAAAGGGAATTCATCTGGCGGATTGCATGGCTGCTTTGGTGTGCCGCACCTTGAATACCTTCCTCCCAAGATCTTCGTGTTTGATGCAAATGGGGGAACTCTCCCCTTTCACCCCCGGGTGCTGCCGTAGAAATTATTTGTTTTAACTCTGGGTTGTGTGTGTGTTGCAGTTTCGAGGGAGGTAATATGTTTGGGCCATGTTCATTGATTTGCTAGGACAAAAATGCAGGGCCTACTAGTTCCTGTTGACATTCAAAATCAAAGTCATTGACATTGTAATGAAACGGGAGAGGTTGCAAAGGAGCTGGGCCCATGTGGCGTGTGAAGCTTGTTTGATCTTTGCACGAATGGTTCGAATACATCCATTCAGATATGTTTTTTGTAAGAATTTAGGAAGTTGGCAATGACAGGAAGCTTTTTCCAGACTCCCTCAACCCTTTTGGTAAACAAGTGCCTCGTGTTCTCAGTTTTCCATACACTTTGTGTGTGTGTACTGTGGGGGAAAATGGAATATTGGAGACGGCAGGGCAATACATTTTCTGTTATTTGGGTGACCTTTTCAGGAAATCGGGAAAACCCCTTAAAATATCCCTGGGCTGCACCGATGTATCCAGCTGCATGTTTATTAGTCATTATTAATTGTCAAACAAAACATCTTTCTGCCACTGTCACAAGACTGCAATGAAGCTCGCATTCAAGTAAAATATAAACTGCAAAGTTTTTAATGCTAAATTGATTATTTAAAATTATTGATTTGCTGCGTTTTTAATTGGAAAATCCTTCATCTGCTTTACATGACGGATTTTATGTGCGTTTCAGTTTCTCTGTCTCTGTGGGTGGGGGGGGCAGTGAAGAGAAATGAAAACCTTAAACCCTAGTTGGGCTTGAAGTAAATGATACGGCAGAACTCTTTCCTTGGAATGAGCCTTTTCAGAAAATTGTCTCTTAATTCCCAGCATTGTGCAATTCAGCTGAAGCCTCATCTATATTTGAGGATTCTCATTAAGGGAAGAAGCCTCTAATCAGAAAAGAGAAGCTGCCAGCAGAGTGAGTGAAATTTCAGCTGCTGCAAAGTGGATGCAGACTTTCAAAGAAACTGATCTTGCCGAAGGCACCTTTGAAGAAGGGGGGGGAGTCGTGTACTGTGCATCTTTCTCTGCGAAGAAAGGAATCTGACACCCTCAGGTCATAATACAGTGCTCTTACACTCCAGAGGTGAGAATCTCGGACCTGGTTAGGTTGAAGAATACTATTAAAAATGCAGATAACATCACTGCTGTGACATCAGGGCTCAACCATTGGCCTTACTGCCAAAGAACAATTTTAATTGTGTTTCAAAATGGCAGGGAAGCGAGGGCAACAGGAACATTCAATTGAAAAATTTGGTAAGTAGAAAAACGTTGAAGATTTCAGTTTTTAAAATCTTTTGAACAGATGATCACTATTTTTTTTTAAATCTGTTCCCAGTCTCGGAGATTGATCATTACATGCACATTGAGACTGTTCAAGGTGATTGTGGCGACGCTGGTAATTTGTGTGTTTGTCGTCCACTTCAGTGGGTGGACTCGTACAGTAAGGGCAGCATGACCAGCGACATGTCGACTCATGATTCACAGATCTGCTCACAGAGATTATGACAGGCATGAGTCAGTGTTCTATAGCACACAAGGCAATTGTTTTCTAGTTCTTTTTGCAGGCTTTGCTGAAGTGTATAAATTTCAGAAACATAGACCCAGCTAGGGTAAAGACCCTATTAAAAAAAATAGACCAAGACTGATTGTCAATCACTCTGACAGAACGTGAGTAGGAAATACAGAGGTAGATCTGCATCTTCTTAAGTACGACATCTCCCAGAACATTAAAGAGTACAGCTGACCTTCAGGCTCCCCACTGTGCTTTCTTGTTACCTTAAATCACGTTAGGAGCAGCCTGGGCTTGGAAGCTGCATTCATAAAGCATATTTGATGCTAGAGTTGCTTCTGCAAAGTCCTTATCTGCTTTATGGCCAGTCAGAAAATGTATTCATCTGGGCTTCAAAGAGGAGCAAAAGGAGATTGTCAGTGGGTCGCAACATTAAGAGTGCAGAGTCAAGGTGTCTCCTAAAAGAGACAGACCTGAATAGTGGATTACAGTACAATGATGCAATCAGAAGGGAACATTCAATGAAAGCACCTTAAGAATTGGGGATTGAAGTTTGTTCTGGAGTTTCCTATGTGTAGGTTTTGCATTAACTTCCCGTGTTTGTCTGGGTTTTCCAGGTTTCCTTCCACAGTCCAAGGATATGCCGGACTGGTTAATTGGTACAATTTGTGCCTTGTGTGTATGTGTGCCCTGTGAGGGCCGTGGGTGGATCCCTCGGTCAGAAAAAAAAGCCTACAGGACTAGATTACTTTATTGGCCATATACAATTTCTTGTATTAGGAATTTGTCTTTTCGCATACCCCAACTTGCTCTCCATGAGACACACAGATAAGGAGAGAAGCTTGGGGTCAGCCATTTATACAGCACCCCAGAGCAGCTGGGGTTAAAGGGCCTTCCTCAGGGGCCCGACGGAGTAGGATTCCTCTGCCGGCTGCGTAATATGAACTGGCAACCTTCCAGCTCCAGGTGCAGATCCTGAGCCACAGTGCCATCACTCTGCCCAGTGCCAGTGATACAGTGCCATCAGGCTTGGGTACCTTTGCTGGAGGTGATTTGGATTCTCATTGGTTTGTCAGGTTAGGTTTGGTGGCATAGATCCTATACCAAAAGAAGTGTCTTTCTTTTACTGTGATGCCTACGTTGAAGACTTGGACAGGCATTTTTAATTCACATTTCACCATGCAGATGTATTTAAAGGTTTTCCTCCAGGTGTTCAGGTTTCCCCACCACAGTCCAAAGGCATACTGGGAGGTTAATAGGCTTCTGGGCAATTTGGCCCTGGTGTGAATGTGTGTCTGTGACGAACGTATCCTACCCTGCACCCATTGCTTGCTGGGATAGGATAAACTGGTTAGAAAATGGCTGGATAATAGGAAAAAGTAGAGGCTAAATCAAGCTTAATCTGGAGAAATTCCACAGCTGGGACCAGTGACTTCCTGTCAGTGTGAAATTAGCCCGTTGTTCTTTTCCACCACTCATGCTGGTTCAGCTCTCCACTTGAACCTCTGTAGCGTCTGTTTGCTTGCAGTACCTACCCCTGACCACTGGGTAGCACCTTTTCCATAGACTTTTACATCAGACTCCAGTGGAATTTGTAAGTAAACACCAAAGGGCCAAAGTAGGCAGAAAGTAATGGTGGAATTAACTTTTCATGGTGGAATTAACTTCTAGGGTTTGTTCCTCTGAAACTCTCACCTCTGATGCTCAAGTGCAAGGTCTTTGACCTGTATGTAAAAATACCTGTGATGACCTTTATGCATTCATTCATTGTCTGCAAAATGGAGTATTTCAGCAGATGGATTGGCTGACAGTTACCTTTATTTTCCATGTACCTTTTGTGACCGTGTCATCAGCATTTAAACTCAAGAGCATTAGACTATATAAAGGGCACAAACGAGGAGGCCATTTAAATATTCAGAAACCTCCAGAATCCAGATGTTTCTTGAAGGATGCCAGGGTATCAGTTTTATTTTTACCTGTGATTTAAAGTGGATTTTTTTTTCAGGAAGGTATTTTTTTATACAAGGTATCCCTGTGTCATTAGAATAAGAAACCTTCCCTGCATTTACAATGTATAATATTGTACACCCTAAGGGATGCTAAAGGACTTTACATCTGGGAGGGACCCTCTTCGTCTGCTGCTGAAGAGCACCACTCTTAAATTGGTAAATAAAAGGTTTACTAATTAAGAATCGATGGGAAAAAAAAATCAAATACCTTACACCAACCAGTCTATTTAGTTTCCAACTAAACAAATTGGCAGTCAGTTCGGCTATTTCTTAAAAGTTCATAAAGCTTACCGCACTGAGGATTCATGAAAATTCATGTGCCACAACTTATTTAGTCAGAGTATTGAGGATTTTATCACTCCATGACAACATTGTTTTTCAGACACAAAGAGGAACTGCCTTCTTATTGAAGTGAAACTTGGCTCTTTTGGAAATTACTTCATACCGGATATTCAACAGTCATGATGAATCACAAACAGTTCGCAAAGTCCACAAGGACCTATTACACGTGTTCCATTCCCACTTATTTATATATCAGCACTTACATATTCGTGTACTACTTAATAGCAAGTAAATGCTGCTGAAGCCAATGACTACTTTCTCAGAGGGCTGAATACTGTATTTCAGACTCATTTTGAACAAGTATAATTACTGTCGGACAACAATGCATGTAAAGGAATTCAAACTGTATTCACAGCAGTGGTCCAATCTTTCCTGATGCTTAAATCTCAGAAGCTAAGCAAGACTGGGATGAAAGAGCTTTACCAAATCAATCAATATTCTTCTCATACAGCCCCCTTCAATGCAGAGCATTCTCAAAGCACTTTCCGCCTCTTAGGAAGTGTCATTTCCTGCTGCAAAAGGTGTGAGTGGGCCTCTAGGGTTCTTCCCCTTTGCACCAGTTTCCAGACTAATCCCCTGTATGATGACGGAGAGACACCATGAGCAGGAGGTGCCATCATTTGAATGAGGCAATATACCAAGGTTCTGAGGTCTTGGTCATTAAAGATCCCAGGACATTGATGGTGACAAAGGTCTAAACCACTGGGTTCCTGGGTAATGTAATACCCACTCCAGGCTTGTTCAGTTTGGACTCCTACATTTCTCACTTCTTTGCTTGAAGTGCATCTTAAGGATGAAGTGGGTCCCTTCCTTTATGCTATGGGCTTTGGTGTCTCATTTGGAGTGAAAAGTGCTGTATAAATACTAGAAGTTTATTACAGGAAAACATGATCAAATTCATTTGGAACATGGAACACAAGAAGAACCTACGCTTTATTCTGGGAGTGTCATTTTTGGGAATGCTAGTTAATATTATTTGATCATTATCCACGCTGTTGACTATTTTTTCTTAATAAAGAAAAATAAACTCTTGTGACAGACTAGTTCTTTGTGCATTTCTAAAATTAGGAGGTCTGGCTCACAAAACGCATGAATTTGAATGAGTATCACTGATTCTAATTATATTGAGATCTGACTAAGAATTTGTCAGCAATCATATCATGCTGTTCTTCTAAAACATCCTAATTTAAAACAATCTGCAGCAATGTCAAGACTCCCCCAATCTGGACTTTCTAGGTCCATGCAGAAGTGATTTTTTTTAAAATAATTATTAAAACACTTACACTTAAATAGCACTTTTCTGGACACTCCATTCAGAGCGCTTTACAGGTAATGGGGATCTCCTCCACCACCAGTGTGCAGCCCTACCTGGATGATGCAACAGCAGCCAGAGTGCTCCAGTACACTCCCCACACACCAGCTCTCAGTGGGGAGGAGAACAAAGTGATGAGGCCAGTTCAGGGATGGGGATTATTAGGAGGCCATGATTGATAAGGGCCAATGGGAAATTTGTTCAGGACCCCAGGGTAACACCCCTATTCTTTTTGAGAAAGCCCCTGAGATTTTAAATGATCACAGAGTCAGGGCTTCAGTTTTACGTCTGATCCGAAGGGCAGTGCCTTTTTACACCAGGATTTGTTTGACTGTCAAAGTAGGACTAGAGCATATATTCACACCTCTACTCACACACCAGAAATGCGTGTTTGTATTTTAAAACCTTTCAGCATTGCCTAGTTACACAAATGCGTTTGAAAAGAATGCATATAGACTTTTTAGTACAACACACAGACTGACAGTTTAGGTTTTGTACCGTCAATGAAATACACGCCATAATATTCACACGATATACATGCATGTAAGGTGTACATATGAAATCATCAGCATACTGATCGATAAGACAGTATTGGACTTTTCCCTCTTGTTTTTTTATTTGCAGATTAAAAAAACAAACAAACAAACAAACAAACATGAAACAGTTACAAACTAACTGCTGAAAGTTTAATTTTAAATAATTCTATACATGGCATTTAAAAAAAAAACACAAAACAACCACTGGATTGGTTGCCCCAATCACGCGGAATCGCCTCCATGTGCTCTCTTGTCCAGGAGAGGGGCCGGAAGGTGCCCCTCATTGGGCACACCCCACAGCACCCACACAATCACTGCCGTACAATATTCGTGCCGAGAGCGTACACAAGGACATTATAAAGGTATCGCCGTTATTCAACAATACTCATTCTAGCGAAACAAAGCACAAAACGGGTTTTTGAACATTTAAAACAAGTCGAAAGCAAGACTATGAAGCAGACTTGCAGTTTTCAGGCGAACATCAGAAGTTGGTATCCGATTCTCCCAATAATCATGCCTACCACTGTGCTCTCCAGATCCACATTTCTGAACACCACCCACCACCCCAAAGAAAGAGAATGATTCATGGAAATGCTGTCAAAGGACACAAATGTCAAAATAATTCACCGACAGCAATACAAAATGAACTGGGACTAGAGTCCTTTCGGTTTACGGGCAGAATTCCTTATTTTCAGTTCTGTGCATTTTATACTGACTGAGCACCACACTTGGAGAAACACTTTGCCTTCCACATACACACAAACACACACTCGCAGACAAAATATGCAGCTCGTACAAAAAAACACAAACATCCGGACATGGTGAAGGCCAAGGGTGGGGAAACACCAGCCGACGCCACGTCCCCCCCAGCTCCTCTGTTGTGGCACATCACTCAAAGTAACACTAGCCAGAAGAAAATATTTATTTACAGCAGCACTTCCTATGCAAAATACCCCATTAATAGAAAAAAAAATAATAGAAAAAAATGAAAGGACAAAGGAAAAAAAATATCTAATCATTACATTTGTATTACGGTAAAAACCACACAGAGCCTTTAAAAAAACAGAATTTTTAAATTCCGTTTTTAAAAATATTTACAAACCTTTGCAATGAGCATCGGCCACTGCATAATGGTGTGCGATTGGGGGATGCGCTAGAAACTGAGATTTGTGGTAACTTGTTCCGTTTATAAAAACTCTTGAGTGCATTTGAAAGGTAGATGAGGCCCTGTATTCAAGTGCTTCAGGGTGCACTGCCTGGCCCCTGTCTCTCTCATCCAGGAGACGGGGAGCACCAGCCACTACCTGCCTCTGGGACTCTGCCGAGCTTTGGGGCACAGCAGTCCAGGGGGATACAGCTTGATCGATAAGGGGGGGGGTCAAATAATTTCAATTCGATTGTCACAGTTATTCTCTTGTTCACTTGAGGAAATAAGTATTTGCAAAGCTCTACTGCCCTCTGGCTCTTCTGGTTACTGTTGAGAAAGCAAGAGGCAAAAACTCCAGGTCATGTTTCTACTCACTACAGTGGCTCCCAAACAGGGAGTTTTCTGCATCACGGTTTTCTTATTTTTTGTAATAGAATAATGTGTAATGTTTTTTATTTTCTTTTTTGTTGTTGTTTGCATTCTATTAAAATGTACAGGAGCGCTGGGTGTCCATAAAAAATTCCCTCAGTGGACAAGAAATTCTTATCTTATTTTGGTTTGGAAAATACTACAGGGCTTGTTTTTAGCGGTACGAGATATGGAGAAACGGACAAAGCCGTCGAACATGGGACTAATTTCTCTTATTTGGTCAACCGCAGTGACCCCTGTCCACCGTTTCCACAAAAGTCTGTTTTTCTGCCTACACACTGTGCAATCGGGCACAATCTTAAATGTGGTTTCACTGTACCTTTTTGTGCCCAAGACATGTAAAACTAGTTTGCAATCGCCTGTCATGCTGAGGTAATCTGTCAACATGAAGAGTGACATTTTGAAAGTTCTTAGAAAAAAGGAGGAGAATCTGGCCATTTGATATCCAGCATTTACCGACCTGCTGCTTTTGGAGCTTCAATAAGGAGCATTTTAACGTGTAAGATCACGTTACATTTATCCTTATCAGTGTTTAAAACAGAACTCCACTTAAAACATTGTCAAAGACACAAGAGTCTATTCTGAACCCCATTTTCTTAAATAATGCAACACTTACCATCATCCTCACTACGCGCCTACCTTACAAATTCACAAATACAGCTTTTATTACCTTCAGATATACTCCAGGGTGCTCATACATGGCCTTGGCCTCTCTTCGGAGAAAAGTCTGCAGTACCCAGAAATCTCTCTCAAATCCATTATAGGAAAAGGGGGAGCATATATAATGGAGTTTTTACAGAGCATTAAGGTTCACTGGTTTGCAAATTTATACATTCTTTTTAGAAGACCACACAACACAATCCGATCTAATATTCTTTCTTAAAAGTACATTTAATTCTATTTATCCGAGGCACCACTAGCAGTGCCATTTGGCCATTCACATCATGAACACCCCCTGCTTTTCGGAAATCACAGTCTAATTTCTCCAGAATGCGAGATCATCACTGTGCAGGTCTTGGGAAGGCAGTACTGTAAAATATGTTTGGGGGGGGAATGGAAAACAAATCCCTCAAAAGCACAGATTAAAAAGGCCATTTAAGGCATCCTTAACAGAAGATCAATAACAAAATTCCAGCTATGGCTTTGGTTTGTTGAAGTTGTGTAGTAAAAATTACATATTCATATGTATATAAAAATTAGTGTCAACACTGCAAGAGCTCATGCAAATGTGTTTGTTCGTTGTGATTTTCTTTTTTTTTTTACAGATACATTTTACATGAGAATCCCAGCTCAGCCACGTCCTTCTATCTCCGCGAGGAGGAAAGCCCAGGAGTCTGTGGGGAATTCACGTACAGGGTCGAGTTGTCGGGAAGAGAGGGAAGCATGGAGTTGGCGTTTTTTGGGGAGCAGCTGCGTTTCAGTTTTTCCAGGTACTCGGCGTGGACCGGTTTGTGACACTGCAGGATTCGAATCGCCTCCTCGATTTTGAACCACTCCCGCTTCCGACCTGCAAGGCAGAAGACAGCTCGTGAGAAAAGAGTGACAGCGCACCTTTTAGATAGAGCAGGCCGGACCGCCACTGGGAACACTGAGCATATGGGATTCACAGGCCATGTTCCTAGGCCACATTTGGCTGAGTAGGCTGGCAGCTGGTCTTGGCAATACAACCCACCAGACAACAGACCTTAACTAGCAACGTCAACCGCAATTGGCAGAATGTGAACTGAAGGCATCTCTGGCTCAGTACCACGAAAGACTCATCATGACGATCGGCAGCCTTGGGCTTTCACAAAAACAGAATCCTTGTTTTGTTTTGACGGCAGGCGTTTAAAAAATTGGAAAGCAACTACGTTTTCCGTAACCTTCTGCACAGAATAACCCATCGCTGCGTGCTTTCTCGTTCCTGTATGATCATTCTCTCAGTGACGTAATTTTTGAAGGATAAAAAAAAACATGAATCTTACTGCTGTTAGATGTGCCCTAGATGCCTTCAGAGCGCAGACATATTTTTATATTTGTCCTGAAGCTGTGTAACCAGTGATGGCCACAAGGTGAAGATAGTGCTGTGAGGTACTGTACAGCCTGTTAGGGAAGGGCAGTTTTGTCGGGTTGAAAAGCACTGTTAATGCCGTAAAGATATTTGATTGTGTAAGAGAGAACTTACGCAGATTACACTGTGACAATCCGGTCACACAGCTGCTTTCTTTATATTGCCATTAATTTTTATGATGTGTTTCAGTCTAATCTTATTCATCTTTTGTATTTTGTGCTGCTGTTTTTTTTTCCTGTTAATGAGCTGGAATTTCTTTATATTAAGATTATTCATGCATTACAACATGGATCTTTACATGACAAGAGGCTGTCCATATTTTATTTTTGAAAGACTTGAAACTGGACTATTAGCGTGTAGGAATTCTAATAGTTACTTAGCCATCATGTTAACTAATCAGATGAAAGCTGCAGTCTCAAAAGATTAAATACAAAATATTTTCTTTCTGCAAACAGTGCAACATTAAACCAGGCTATTCAAGAGCCTGAAGAAATCCAGCTACTTTCTGTCATATATACACAGTGCATTAAAGTCTATGGTATTCCTAAAAATCTGTGAAGACCTCTCAGTTGCAAGTCTGTGTAAAGGGGTTTAGTTAGGGGTGAAAGGTCAAGCACTCAGCCAGTAGGATCAAGCCTCTCTTTGATACAGAAAGCGTGCTGCTGGGTAGTCAGTTGCCCCAGGACTGCTGACGCCAACATGTAGAATCACTGGCCCTTTTTTGGGAGCATCTACAAATAGTGCTAGTTTTGAATTACAATTCACTTGTTTGTGAACAGCTCAAAAGGAATTAAAAAGTCAATTAATTAGATGCAAGAACACACTAAAATGAAAAATTAACAAATTACATGAATAACACAATACATACTTAATGTTATTTCTTAATTTTAATAAGAAGAATTGATACTTAATCAAGATCCATTTTTGGGGTGGTACATTTCAAATTCACTTGATGTTTCAATAATACTAGCACAGCGTTAAGAATTACTAAGCAAGTGATGCAATGCATGCTGTAATACAGCCCATGTTTTGAAAGCAGTTGACTTTTCAGCATTTGATCACGCAGGTGAAAAGTAAATGTTTTGCCACATGTAATGAGCAGATATGAAAAGCGCTACTATGATCCCATGTCATTTGGCAGCTTCACAAGCTTGAATGATGTCAGTTATTTGTGACACCTTGTCCATGGAATGATGCGGCAAGGAACGGACATCAAGTCCACTTAAATACAGAAGTGAATCCAATCTCTTGCTTAATACAGCTTTCTGGGTATGGCTTCAGCAAAATCTCCTGGGACACTGTAACATGACACCTGGAGTGGCAACTATCTCGTTAGGAAGCTGCGAAGAAAAACATTAAATTAAAACTTTAAATTAAAAAAAAAAGAAAATGTATAAGCCTTCAGGATGAACTACTAAATCTGTTTCTGCTTGTTTTCTTTGAATGGGTCCGATCTTCATTTCTTTAACAGAAAGGACAATTCGCAATAAAGCAAAAAAGCATCATGAAAACTTAATTTTCAAATGTACCTTAACCCTGAGCTGCCATGTAATTTACCTTTTATCTCCGTGGTAGTCCCCATTTTACAACTGCTGGACTATGACCTCTGTGATGCCAAACCATGTCTTTGTGCTTGCTGCTTTTAAACCCGGTGATTTCAGGTGAATCCGCACTGAAAAATGACCGTTTCATTTACAGAAAATAGGAAAGTGGAATCTTGACCCACCTTTCTACAGAATGAGCGGTCTTCAGACTAGACAAAGTCAGAAAACCAGAGGCTGCTGTCTCAGAGCCCACAATATTTAAAAACATTAGCAATCTTATCTTGAACATCATGGAAAAATACAGGAATACCACCCCCTCAGAGCACTTGACTGAATTAGCCCTGTGTAAATCATTTAAGAAAGCAACATGGCAAGCTATTGTGTAGTCCTGCCTGGATGAACACATGGGATCTTTCCTCCACAAGTGTATGAAGGACACAGGCGCTGCACTATCTCTGTCACACTCAGCTTCACTGGCTGGGGCTTAGGTGCACTTAAGCTGTGTGCTGACTTTGTGGTTCTGTTAAAAACGATCCATCTTTCCTCTGTGACTTTCCCCCCCCCCACACCATTTTCATCATGCATGCATTTGCTGAATCTGATCGCCTGCGGCACGGCACCAGCTCAGCCAGTTTGACGTCGCACTGGCCAGCAAAAGCGATTTCTTTTCGGCAGGCACGCCGTAAGAAATGTGAAAAACAACTACAATGAAATAGGATCGCCCAGACACAACACACGCAGCAGAGTACCTGTTTCAAGGTTCCTGCTTGATCGAGGGGTTTAAAAACATCCTACATTGTAAAAAGCATAGCTGTTGTCTTGGCATTTCCTGAAAATGAGTATAGGGTTGCCAAACCCCAAGTCATGGCCTACCTGGAGATGAATAGTTATAAGGAAACTAGTTTGTTTTTACACTCATTAACAGTACACAGGGTTTGAAAATTGAGTATTGTCAACTTGGGGCAGATAGTTACTGTATGCAAAATTATTCTGATCTGTAATCAAAACTGCCTAAGCAAATCCTAAAGGTACCATTACAGTACCTAGGAACTGTAATGGCCATCTATAGAGTCTTAAAACACAATAGCAGTTTTTTTCCCCACAGCCTCGGAGAGAATCTTGCCCCCCCCAGGTAAATTCCAGCTGTTACAGATGTGAAGCTCCCATATCCTTTGCACTGCATTGTTTTAGCTGATGTGCTCATATCTCCACATCCTTTTTTTATGAGGATTTTTATGGGCATTATAAAGACAAGTCTGAAGTTTAACGCTCCTACAATAAATTCCTTTTCAGTGAGGCGCACTTCACCTTAAACCTTATCCAAGGGCCTTAATTTAACTGCAAGCATGAGGTTTTTGCTTTCTTTAACCATTGAAACCCCTAAATTAATAACACACTCTTCACCTTACCAGTTTACCAAGTTCTGGAACCATATAATGGTCTTTTTAAATTTCCACTCATCTGTTCCTGACCAAAACATCTAAAAACAGTATTCTGTTTTTGGTATTACTTGATGGTAAATGCCAAACAGCATTAAAAGCTCTATTAATGTTAAAATGTGGGCTAAACGGAGAAACTCCTTTTCTGCTACTAAAACCTACAGCTATACCCTTTGCACAGATGTTCATGAAATGTTCTTTTTAGGGCTTTGACATTCTAAAGACATGAGAATCTGCTTAGCTAAACTGAACCAGCTGGTTCCCCCACTGGTGTGCTAGATTTTAACCAGAAACAGTTTTCAGTTTCCCAGATTAAGGTAATCCTAATAATTAATATGAGCATGACTGATATGACAATCCAACCATCCATTTCCTAACTGCTTCTTCCAATTCAGGGTCACAGGGGAGCTGGAGTCTATCCTGTCCATCTCAGGGCAGACACTCACACACTCACACACTCACACACTCACACACTCACACACTCACACACTCACACACTCACACACTCACACACTCACACACTCACACACTCACACCAGGGCCACTCTTTCCAAAAACTAGTTTATCTACCAGTATGTTTTTGGACTGGGGGGGGGGGGGGGAGCAGAGCACCCAAAGGAAACTCATGTGAACATGCAGGGAAATACAATGAATTAAAAGATAGCACCCCAGGTCCAGAATTGAACCCGGGGCCCCAGTTCTGTGAGGCGGCAATGCTAACCACTTCACCGTGCCATGCTGATGACAACCAATAATCTAAATCACATAGGTGGTGTCCACAATGATGGGACTGATATCATTAAAAGTGTATTTTAACCCAGAGAAAAATGATCCCAAAAGCAAAACAAGACCTTACAATGTAAATAAAGTAAAATGTGTTCCTTATTCAAACTAATAGTAAAAAACCCCAATAAAACTGAGTGTTACATAACAGAGAAGGCTATTTGACCCATGTTGATGATTACTAACACTTAAATTCCCTTTTACTTTTATACCCAAGCGTGTCTCCACATTGTGGCACACAAGTCATTATGAACAGAGAACATGCAAATGATCTTTCCTGCAAATGTCCCAGTTGCCATAGAGGAGATGCTGACAAACATAATGGCTATAAGACCAGATCAGCCAGATATAAAGGCACCTAGTGGAGGCTCTTGAAGAGACAGAATTTTACTGTTTCCCCATTTACAATTGGTCTCAAAATCCTATCGACCCATTAGAAAATAATATTAACTGCATTCTGAAGCAGATTGTCTGGGGAAATAACTGCAGCCTTCCAGAGATTTTGTTTTTATATACTTGGCAGAGATGTATTCAAAGCCGTTGTATACAGTTTCAAAGGGATATGTTGATTCAGTATTCGGCTGGTGCACGCCTCTCTCTGCATTTTAAAGTGTGGCTTTTTTTGGGGGGGGCAACATCTAGCCATCTTCATTGTTTACATGTGAAAGATTCATGGGCTTCCTCGGAGGTCAGCAAGACTATATATTTTGAGCTAAAGACGGGGCAGAACAAAGATGTCATTTGCATAAAAAGCTTCTTTCACACTTACGATATCCTGCTCTTTATGCCTCTTTAAATGGCATTTCACATTCAAACACGTCTTGATTCTTAAACGCTATTAATCTTAAGAACGTGCACTGTCACGGAGAAATCAAGCTGAAGCTTTGAAAAGACTCAAGGACTCTGGTTGTGGTGCGAGGTGTGTGTGGGGGAATTCCACGTGTTTTATAAGTCACTTCCAAAATCCTTGAAGGACTCCCAGCTGAGCAGAAGGGAGCTTTAATTAAAGCAGCTGAGCAACACTGGGTATGAAACACAATGGGTCACAATGAGGTTGCAATGGGAGGCGTATTTCTGGAGGGTCAGCTTAGTGCGTTGATGCACCGTGAGATTAAAAATCACAACTCCGTAAAGGTCAGAAGTTCATACTCCAAGTGAGTAATGGGCACTAGTCCAACACCTAAAGATCACTGAGCTGAGGACACACAAAGGAAGCCTTAGGAAAAGGTGAAGCAGAGCCTGTTACTATTATAATATAAAAGTAATATAAGAGTGGCTGGGGCAGCCGTGAGGAGCAGTGGGCAGGGCTCTGTGCTTATAACTGGCAGGCTGTGCACACAAATCACAAATCAGGTGAGGCACTGCTGTTGTACTCTTGAGCGAGATGCTGGAACAATTCATATGAAGTGCAATGCTCAGCTGTTGGAATGGGTGCAAATGTAAGACACTATGGATTAAAGCATCAATCTAATAAATGAGTAGTATTGTAGTATTTTAGGTAAATGCAATAACTTACCAATATTGACTGAATCCTCCCAATCTTCTAATGTCTCCGTCACTGTGAGAACATATACATATGTTCTATGCTTCCTGTCTTGATTCTGCTTGAAATACAAGATGTAAATATATATTTACTGGACTTGAAACCCACAAACAGTGTTAAAATAGTATGGCTGTAAGATACATCTACTAAGATGTGGAAGGGAAAAGACTAGATATTCACCTCAAACACTCCCAGGAGTCTTCCCAACTTGCCTTTCACACCGGCCTGCAGAACACAAAAAGACATACAGAACAGTCAGTTTCAGTTCAGTCAATTTGCTCTGAAATCCACTGTCCAAAGCTTGATGTGGTCACCAGAACAGAAGTCAACAGTAGACGTGTATCACATTGTAAGGAAGACACTCAATGGGGGCGAGAAATCTCCCCGTTTATAACATTCTCTTAAACTTTAACCCCATTCCTCTTCCACAAACACAAAAAGAGTCCAATTAAAAAATACCGCTGATCCACACGAAATAGGAAATAGTCTGCAAAGAAGTGGCTGATCAAAGACTTCAAAAATGTCCCAATGGCACCTGGCACTCACTAGACACATCAGGGTTTAGTCAGTCAATAACTGGTGGCCCCTTACTGAGCCCATTCTGTAAGGTATGTATGTAATGTAGACTCATTTTGAACCAACCTTCTCCATTCCTCTACCACCAGAGAATCATTGTGTCCAGCTCCTTCACAGCATGATAGCAGCTCAGTTTTTGGCAACACTTTCACTATAACATTTTCTGTGTGTTCAGTATGAATAAACGAACCAAGAGCCAAAATATTGAGACAGAAAACCAAGTATCCATGGAAACTGGTCCAAAAGAGGACTTTGATGGCACTGTAGTTCTTTCAAGCTTTAATGCTGGATAAAAAACAAATACAATCTCAGTCATTTTTGCCAAGAGCTTTACTTAGACTTTCCTCATTATGAAATGTGGTAGGGTGGACAAGAATATAACAGTAAAATGAAATGGAGCTCAAAGATTAGGATCAGTAAAACTGTGTGGACCTTATAAGATTCCTTCTGTGGTACTATTATAAGGTTAATGAAGAAACAGTATTCTGGAAGCATGTTTTTCACACAGTAGATGACTAGTATTTTAGCTCCTATCCCAGACATCAATAACAAATATTATATAAAACTAGTAAAGGCTTTTGAAGTGCAAGTTCCAGGACTCCTTCCATCTTGTTTTACTACTGAGCATTTTGGAAAATGCCGCTAAAGTTGCCTAAAGCTAACATTCCCCCAAAACTCATCACAAGAGCAGAAAAATGAATAGAAAGAACCTCAATTCTGCATGTCTAGAGGTCCAGCTTCATGAGTTGGAAACTCCGTCATTGTGCAGTAAATTCCTCTCTGACTGGCCCATGTATGACTCCACAGACAGAACACATATTCAAGCATTGAGTGCAATTCAAGGGGAACTGCAGTCCCAATTTCTCAGACTGGTTACTAAAGGTTGGTTACAAAATAAACCCATTGACACTATAGAAAAATTTGACAAATTCCAAATTAAGCAAAAAATCGTGAACGTTGCAAAAGTACTGGATAGTCGCTGTGTTGCAGAAAACCCCTGGTCTTGCCAAGTGCAAGATCCCACGAATTGGGAAGTGATGCGGCCCTTCCTGCTCTCTAGTCACTGCAATAACTAATGCAATGAGATATACGAGCACACAGAGTCTTGAAGTTGAAGGCAATATTTCTATTGAATTAAAGAGATGTATTCATAAGCCTGCTTGTTTACAATGCAAAAGGGCTGCTTCACGTCACAGGAAGTTTTGTTGCCTCGTTCTGAATTGCAGAACATGGCACTGTGCATACTTGGAAATTTCATCTATTTTGTGATGCAAATTGGAGATTTAACATGTTACGGTGCACATTTCATTGTGGTTTGAAATGCACTCATCAATTGCTGATTCTTTCTAACCCCAGAATATAAAAATAGCACAGCAGTTCCACTTTAAAATGTAAAGAATGAGAATACAAATAACCTCCTACCTCCCTCAAGCTGTTAAAGCTATTAAATATTTTAGTTTCTGTAAGTTATTGAGCCTCCATGATGCTATTTCCACCAACAGAGTCTCTCCAAGTATTTTAGGCAAGGAAACAAAAGTGTTTACATTACTCTGCCAGTCTTTAGAGTGGGAAGCTATGTTTACACAGAGGGATTACATGGTTTTATATTTCATATAATTAGGTAAGGCTATGTTTTTATTTCAGAAGAAAAACACCCACTCTTACTTTACATTTCTGTGGGTTTGGAAGAGAAGCTCCTGTTGTTCATCAGTTTACACAACTATTTTCATTGCAGCTGTTACCTTCCACAAATAGCTGACATATTTCAGCAAGACTAAACACCGTTCAGAATGATGCAGTCTTCATTTCCTTACTGTATCATACGAGCCTGAAGCAAACCCTGCCGTTCTGTGTTCCAATGTATTACTTTGCCTACTCAAAATATTCCTGTCTACTGTTAAGATCCTGCCATCCATTTTTAAAACTGTGATCTTCCTTTTTAAAGTGATGACTACAACCATTTGCAACAAGCTGTCAATTTCTTACCTACAGCAGTACGAGCCTTGACTCATTGCTACAGCTCCATAAAACAGGCTATATCAAAGGACATCTGGAAAAAGACAACTTAAAAGGGGACTATCAGTGTAAAACTAAACTATCCCAATTTGTAGCGCAGTCTATTTGACAATAACTGCATGCTCCAAAGCCATTTCCATAATTTCTCTCTGCCTGGCCTCTCAGCGAGTCTCCTGACTCAATGCAGACTCCTTTCTCTTCTACCTGAACAGCGTAACGTATCCTGAGGTTTTTTGACACATGACCAGCATTGGGAAATGAACACAGGACAAAAGTAGACCCCATCCAAGTCAGCAGGCAGCAATATTATTAATAGTACTAATCTTAACGAACATTAACCTTAATTTTTGGTCAGCTGCATTTGCTTAGGTATCGAATAACAACCTTCACCAACAGGTTTTTCCACACCTAACATGCATTATCATGAATAAAGTAATTAAAGACGAGCAAAAATATACTCCACTCAGTTGTAACTTATGTTCTAATGAAAAACAGAGGTATGAATCATCGCATTTCTACCGAGTAAAAATTCTTGTTTACACGCAAACACTGAAAAGACCCCACAGGGTGAAGGGAAAGTTACACGCTACCAATATCATGTGCAATAAAATTGAACTGTGAAAACCGATGATGTTTTGACAGGTAAGTGATCACTGCTCATTTGGGAGTGCAGTATGGAAAAAGGATTAACACCTAGTGCTGTCCCTAGCCAGCAGGAGTGCCTGTCTACCTGCATTACTCTATTCACACAGAGGGATTACCAGTAACAAGATACACCAGTCAGGGGTAGGCCCAGCCTGCAGGGAGGACACACTGCTGTAGCTACCAGTTAAACACTGGTAGCGATGAGAGTATCAGATCTCGCAGTTTCTTTCACAGCTCAAAAGAACCTTGTGGTGGTTTTCAGTTGCGTTTCGCCTACCGTATATTACAAAGCACCTCTAGTGCTCATCTATTTTTCACCAGTCTCTTTTGTGTGATTTTGGTACATTACATATAGGATGAATGTCTTTGAGAGACAAAAATCTATAATCCACATCACTTGACTCCCGAAACTGCCTTCATTAATTCATGCCATCTTGTTCTGCAAAACTGAGATTTTCAGTGCCTCATGGAAAAGAAAAAAGACAGGTCCATCAGCCTTGTGTGTCTTGAGTTTATGAAGTCCATGCAAACAAACAATGGTACCAAGCAGAAGATGTTAAAAACCAGACCAACATCTTGACTCTTAACTCTTGCCCATAGGACTGTTTACATGCATATTTCCAAATAAATCTGATACCCACAAAAGCAGAAATTCTCTTTTCCTTGCCTTCATGATATAGACTAAAACGGTTAGAAGTCTGAGTTGCACTTGAAGAATGCAGTGTAACAAAATATTATGGTTTGGATGTCTGAACAACGAATGCAACCTCTATTCCAAAGGGTTAGTGTGTCACCAGAATCCCTGGGATTAAGTTACAACCTTGTTTTACACTGCTGTGTACATGATGTTTGTTGAACCATATTTATTGATGTTAAACATGAAATACTATTGCATGTCGGCAAATCCAAAATTTAATTCAAATTTCTTTTCATCCTTAAGAAAAAAAACAACTCAGAAAAACAACGAAGGTCCTTAAACAGCTTAACGTCTTTAGGCTGTGGGAAATGTGCAGATAATGCCTCCATCTACTGAGGGATGTGAAATACATTGTAACTGCCTGATGAATGCAGTGTGTTCCATGTCTCAGGTGACATACTGTCTCCTTTTTGCACAGTTGGCATTTCTACCAGTAGCTCGCGCAATATTAATCCCCCTGGAACACATCAGCCTTCTCTCCCTCTCTCTCTCAGCTGCAGACAGGATTGACTTTTCAATTAGCATGTGACAGGCTTGAGTGTTTTAACATCTCAGTCTTGCCCTGACAGAACTGTCTTCTATAGATCTTAAGAGTTTGAGAGGCAGCTACTCCAGTCCAGTGATTTGTGGATAAGGCACAGCCTGGATCTGGTGCCCAGATACTGCATGTAATCATGTATTGTGTACTTGGGAGGGAGGACAGAACTGTGTATCACCTTTACATTTATCCTAGCAGGAGTGTCTGAATTGGACAACCCTCATGCCCAGTGGGGGTTTTGTTACCTCTCAAATTTAATTAAGTGGCAGATGAAAAACCTGGCTATTTTCTTTAATACCTTTGGGATCATCTGTAGGTCTATCCTCATTCTCCAAGGCCAACAGACTGCATAATTAACAACCAGTGCAGTCTCATCATGGTTCAAGAAAATACCATAGCTGTTAATTTAGGAAACAGTGCAAGAAGAACTTCTACAAGCATCTGATTAGAGGTTCTGCTCTGTGGAATCTTCTAGAACTGATATTTTAGTTTGCACTGAATCTTCAATTCACAGTTTTACATAAACTCCAATCTTGTGTACAGTAGGTAAAACATTCTCATTTTATAAGCCATCCACATCCAGCGCAGGTTCCTAAATTGTTTCAATTCTCTGCAACAAGCAGCTCTTAAGAAATACCCATTGCAACACCACATCTGCAGATCTTGCATCTGAGACCTTTGAATGTGCGGAGGTTGTTATTCTACGTGTCGTCTTTAAGTCTTTGCGTAACCCGAGCCTCACGTGAGTTGGAAGAGTCCCACTCCTAGCCTTTGCGTGAGCACAAATCGATAAATAATTGCAATTCTCTGTATGAATAAAAAAACGTTACTCAGTGAGAAATAACTTTTAAACCCTGTAATTAAATATAGAATACACTTAAAGATCTAACAAACAGGTGGCGAGAGAGAGAGAGATGATACACAGAGGATACCGCATGTAGTAAGAACAAAACGAGATGAGGTGTAAAATGAAACCCAGGTGGAGGTTAGGTGCGCACATTTCCAAGAATTTGAAACATTTCTAAATGGCCTTTGAGAGGTTTTTACATTAAGACAAACTGACATGTTTTAAGAGTTTACCGGCAATACCAGAATCTACACCACTCTTACAGATTATCCATGCTAATTACATCAGTAATGTGTTGGTTTTAAATACTTTTAGTATCTCCCTAAATCACATTGTTATTTTTACAGAATAGAATGCCCCGATGCAAATTATGAATTGTAATTGTTACAATTTCTTTGTATTTAATCCCACACTCAACAAAAGAAAGTTGAAAGAGCCATAGCATGAATGAGAAGGCAAAGACGAAATGACTTGATTAAATCAATTCTAATGCTTAAATGGCTTGAGAGTAAATTGGCAGCTTTGTTACAAACATACAGTGTAATCTGGTAATATGTCAGAAGCTAAGCAAGGCTGGACCTGTTTAGTACTGGGATCTGAAACGTCTAAGAAGAACCAGGTTGATGAACACATCTGTTGGTGGCGCTCTTTCCTATGGGCCAGAATTGCCTAACTGATGCCCTTGTAGTGTAATTGGTCATCAGAGGTGCACGGGTGTTAAACCTGGTGTCTTGGCTAAACTCCACTCTGGGTTTGCACAATCTGACCTCCCTAAAAGTTCACCAAATTCAATGGGTACATTGTTTTCTCACCATCCCACCTGATCTTCTGTGTTATGCAGCTGCTGACCCAGGTGGAGGCTGAACTTCAGCAGGTCCTTTCCTATGTTCTAAGTGTTTGGGGATTAAAAATGCTACACAAAACATACTATTTTTTACTATTACTATTACCATTTTTATAAGTGGGGAAAAAATAGTCGAATCCATACCCACTGTTTAACTTGAAAATTTCTTAAATTTTTTTTTTTTTCATTTGTATTATACACACAGAAAACAAATGAAGTTACTTTAGGATGAGGTCAAATATTATAACCTTTACTCTTGTTCATATACGATGTTCATGTTTTTCAGATGTCAGTGGACAGCTCCTTCATCAACCTGATGGAGAAAAATATTTTTAAAATATGCCGATTTACTTACATTTCCACATGAAATATAAAAATTCAAAGACTGACTTTAAAATTAAATGCTAGTGGGGGAAGGGTTCTGTCACGTGAGCTGTGTGCGAGTTACGACACTGAAAAATACAAGGTCCCCTTGCAGGGTATATACCTACTGACCGGGAGGTCAGGACAGAAACATGAAGCCAGAGAATGCACCAGCCCCAGTGAATTATACAGGAGCAATCATATTTCACAGCTGTCAGCAGATTCTCCTTTTCCTGACTCGCCAAAATTTCTCACCATCTACTCTGAAGTTGCACTTTTTCTCCGAATTTTCACTTTGTAAAACACAACAGGCCACCTGAGTGAAAGGTCATCACAGCATGGTCCAGGCATGTCAAATGTCTGGATATGGACTAGAATATCCAGACCACAGACCACAGCAGCTAGCCAGCAAGTTAACAAAGAACATTTCCTGAGGATATAACCTCCATACTGCCCGTTGCTAACCACACAAAGAAATTGATTTCTGTCCAAGAGAAGGCTTCATTCAAGTCATAAACAGGGACAATTCACAGACTTGATCTACAATATATACTGTAGCATAAGTATTGAAACCAATGTAGAAAACTCTCTAAAATGAACTTTAATTTCTGTGCACAATCTAACTTTCAAATGCAAAGAGCTGCAGTGAAACCTCTTTTTAAAATATTGGTTGTTTCCATCATCTTGTCCTTGTATATTTGGAAGACTGCTGGACAATGTAGCGTTATATTTTAGATTTCACAGTGCATTACATATGTACAGAGTGACCTCGCAATCCCTACAGTCATCAACAATGCTATATGCATCATCAATAATTTTCAGAAACTTTCATAACTTGCATTTTGTAAATGTTTTCAAATAGTATCACATTATTCTCACAAAAAGGGAAAAATGATTTCATATAAATAATCTGCCTATAAAGACACCTGAGTGTCTGAATCTGACCTCACTCCCTCACACACAAAAAGTTATAACACAAACGTGACACTACAATCTAAGACAATCGTGTCAGTGAAACACAAACCAGTAGAACCTAAATGGAAGTTCATTTAACATCTAGACAATTAAGCACTTCTTTACCCAAAGGGTTGTGGGAGTTTGGAACAAGCTATCCAGACATCTTGTTGAAGCCGATATCCTGCATTCTTTTTAAAGAAATGCCTGGATGAGATCCAGGATTAATACACTACTAACTAACAAACAGGCTAGCAGGGCTGAATGGCCCCCTCTCATTTGCAGGCTTTATGTTCTTATGTTGTGGAAAGAGCAGATTAAGGGCAATGATAAAAAACCTTCAGAACAAAGCTGACAATGCTTCTGAGATTAGCATATTTGAACAAAGGATGAAGTTTGGGCTTTGTGGCAGGAACGTTTCACTATATGTTACATTTTCATTCACTTTCCCACAGACTAGACAGTTTCACTACCAGCCAGGCCATAATCACTGCTCTGCCTTTTCTCCAGACAGACAATTACAACTTCCACAACTGCTTTGTCTGTCAGGGACGTAGGAGCTGCTCTGCCTATCCAATTCACGCCCAATTTGTACAGACAATTAAGCTCCTGCTCATTACAGCACTACAAGTCTGTGTGATGGGGTGACTGAGTGTAGGCCCCATTTCAGTAAATCACATGTGCATCACAACAGGATGTACACAGCCTGTTTTCCCAACAGTCAGACACCACATCGTGTGATCATTCATCTTGCACAGCACCGACCAAAAGAAAAGTCCTCATAGATGGGTCTTGCCATAGTCAGCACCTTGTTAGGCAGTCATTAAAAATCTTAGGAAACTAAGAATTTAGTAATAGGTTTATTGGTAGGGGTAAAGAATTAAGACATTTTAGTTAAAACCTTGCTACTTTCACCATAAATAAAAGAACAATCCAGATGACATGTCGCTGCAATGATTCATATCCAAGAGGGTACAAAAGATAACTGGGCAGTTAACCTAGATACAAACTGCTCAAAACGATCATCTGTTCTTATTAATACTTCTCAATTCAATGAGCAGTCTGCTGCATTTTGGGACTAACGTCTCATGGCGGGGATGTGTGAAGAAATGGCACATCAAGGTAAAGTTATATCTGGAGCAAAACTGGTTGTGGGCACCACAGGAGTGATATGGCCTGGTGGAAATATGTTCATTTAAACCAGGCTCAGATAGAATGGGCTGGGATTTTTCCACCTTGTAAGGAACATTACTTTAATATCTGCAGAACATAGAACTAGTACATGGAACAATTAAGTTGCATTTTTAAACAACCTAATATACATTGTAGTAAATATATTTTTCTTGTTTAGGTGGGTAGCTGCATCAGCATGCAAAGGCTGAAAAGGAACAAGTAATAGGTTTATTCCATCCTGAAAAGAGAAGAAAGAAAACTCAACGTTTCTGGTGAAGAAGGCTCCACAGCTGAAATGTTGAGTTTTCGTTCTTCTCTTTTCGGCATGGAATAAACCTATTACTTGTTCATTTATGAATTCACTGACATATTAAGAAACAAAACTGTAAAATATGAAGAATCGCAAGATTTTCCTTCTTGAAAAGTATTTTTTCTAAATACTAAGTAAATCTATTGATAATGCCAACTTTTCACAGAAAATTCAATTTAGCCCTATGCAAACTTTTGTTCACAGGAAGGCAACTGCTGAATGACCTGTACACAGTGCTCAGAACATTCTGTGTCCACAGGAATGTTAATAATCTGAAATAACACATTTAACAGTATATAATATCATGTTCTCTTTGTTACTTGAGCTACTTGCAAAACGTGAAAAACTGCAAGAGAGAAAAATAAAACAGAAACCACAACAAAAACAATAAAGCTAATATTTAATCCAGTTCTGTGTCCGTTTGCCCAATGTGTACGTGAGGTTTCCTGTTTAACCTAGGTCACCTACTGTAGGTCTAGGTCTGGACCCATCAGATATAAACATTCCTTACATATTGGTGTCACACACGATATTGGATGAAACCAAAACAGCTTGGTTATAGGAGGAGGTTAATTATTTGGTGTCATGTTAATATATTTTGGAGCACAGGAGTTGTAAGGAGCTTCATTTTCAGTGTCTGACTGTTGTGTTTGATTTCAGCAGGTCTGTTTTATGAACTGCTCGACATTGGAAGGTATAAGCATCACAAGTCATTTCACGCTGGTTTTCAGGAAACAAGAGGAAGTGAAGATGTTGAAATGCAGGAACCGGGTTTAGTACAGCCTAAGGATCACGTGGACAATAATATTCATTTTTGAAAAGGCTTGCATGTGTCAAAACATGTTTATGAATCATCTGCTTTAGAAGATATAACCCTGGGCACCTTAAGTGGAAATGGATTTTAGTCTATTGCAGTGGTTCTGGTACACACTTTAATTATATCTCTGTCCAGAAACACACTGGAGGCACGGCTGCCACAGCAACAAGTAATGCAAAGGCTTCAGAAGGTCAGCACACACCCATATGAATTTCATGAATCTCCAGTCGTAAGATTGACAGTTCAAAGGCTAGGTTTAGTGCATTTGTCATTGGTTTTGTGTGACAGAGCCCGATATTTTATTTTGCACCTCTTGCACAAAAAGATAGAAACTGTACATCTTCCTTGCATTTATTAACTTGATTAAATTGTGTGCGGATCTATCACAAACATGTGGGCGCCAGGTCCACGATGGCCTGTGAAGGACTCTCACCTCCTCGTAGACCTCCCGCACCGCTGCGCCACAAGGCTCCTCTTCTGGCTCCATGCCCCCTCCTGGGACAATCCACTGGTCCGGGTGCCGACTGCTACTGACCAGCAAGACCTGTCAGAAAGGGACAAGGTGGTGAGTTTTGCGACTTGTACTAATGGACAGGGACAAGGAGATGCAAAAAAAAAACCATATCCGACGCACTGTAGCTTCTGTCAGAACAAGTCTGAAATCTGAAGACCACAGCTGAAACGGGTCATCCGACCCATCTTGTTCTTTTGGTTGTTTCTATTGGTTGAACTGAAATAAACACCCCAAACAAGAAATAATTCTCCGTATTAGTAGGTCGTCGTTAGATAGAAACTAGGTAAAACTGGAGTTCCTGGGGGAAAAAGGTCACCCTGTTGTGCACGTGAACCCCAATCACACAGCTGTCCTCAACTGGAATGGAAATCCGGGACCAAGCAGTTTTGAGACAGTAGTGCTATTCTTCCTAGCACGCCAGTGAAGCCCCTCTCCGGTGTTAGTAAATAAATAAAATTAAGTAAATAAAAAAAAGGTTTTAAAAAGTAAGTGTTGGACCAAAGCATACCTCATGTATCAAAAAGAGTCACTTCATTAAACCGATCGTACACGTTTTTCGTTTTCAGGCCTGACATGTCAATGTGCATTTCCTGTGGCTGGGAATTAATCATGCAGTATGCACACACCTAAGGCAGCTGGGAGACGAATAAGCTCTGCGTTCAAAGGGGTCGAGATTTATAGCTGCCCTAAAGCATCTTCCGTAGTTCCACACATACTCAGTAAACAGGCTACAGGACCACAGACTCGCATTTTATTTATGGATTTCACAACGTGCTTTAAAGACATTTTTTGAGTTGGGAAAACAAGAAAGGGTTTGCAGGAAAAGTTTTTTTCTTCATTTTAAATCCATCCCACTTCATAAACTTCAGAAAAAAAACAAATGCTGCTCTTCAGACTGTGTAAAAGCTCATACCCAATACTAACCCCATGCCATTTGCGCAGTTTCAGAGGTCAGCTAAAACAGCTTAAAATAAACTCCTGCCAGCAGTCCTCAGTACTGTGTGTTCCTGACCACTAGCGCATTAGCTAAGTGACCAGGGGCTTGGGGAAATCTCTCCTCTCACAGCAAATGGCAGCTACTGTGCAAGTATGTTTTGATTGATACAAAAGGATATTAAGCAGGAATTTACAGACAGATTGTCAATCGTCCATTTGGTCTGCAATCCCAAGGAGAAACGTTAATAAAAAAAATGGCCCTGACATTCACAGTCCTATAGTGCTTGAGCTGAATTTGTGATTGAATTAGTCTGCAGCTTCAGGGCTCAGGTATTCCAGTGGTCCGGCTGCGTGCGCCCATACACTTTGTCCCAGGTAGGCCCAGGAACTCTAGGAAATGGCTTTCGAGAGTGAGGGGTTGAAAATGCCTCACACGGTCTTTTAAAACAAAAGCAGCTGCAATTCCTAACCTTTTACTCTTTCCATCCTAACATTCTGCTATCTGCAGGACTCTATCAAGAATTCTCTCCTTTCCCCATGCGAGTTACAGACTTCTGTAGTTTCTAAGCAGAGATATGAGCACCATGACGCAGGGCTGCTGCTGTGAGGAGAAGCTCTTCCATCTGTTTCTTAATTCTCTGGCCCCAGATAACCTCCGTGCTCTCACAGTTCTCAGTTTCTCCTTAAGGAAGAAACCAATATTCTTCATAATTTTAACCACCCTCATATTTGCAGTTTCTTTCATCCTTACTCTTGGTGACCCTGAAGTTTATTTTCAACTAACGCCCTATTAAATAAATTTACAGTGCTGTTTCCATTTTGTTTTCTACCAGTTATACTTCAAACACACCCAACACAGTCACAGAACAGTAGAACCACCTGAAATAAGGCACCTTAAGGAACAGATTCAGTAGAAAAAATACTCCTGTAGATGATTGGGTTAGAACACTGAAATATGGTTTTACGTTACAGTAGGTTTTATCCTGTGCATGAAAAGGTGATTAGAGAACACATGCAGACAGTTATGAGATCATAACTCACAGTACATTGCTGGAAATGATCAAATTAGAGACAGCTGTCCTAAAAATGTTTACTTAAAAAAAAAGTAATCAGTATTTGGAGAGTGAGGAAACAGGCATTAATGCTCAATAAATTAAACGTGGAGAGCAGCATTAGGGAAGATGTAAGTGATGGATGAACAGTTTCTTTAGCCAGTGTAAGCATGTAATTACAACCAGCAGGGTAACCGAGGGGTGGACAGCTGCTGTCCTCAAAGTGAACTGTGTCAATGACCTGCACCCATTTCAGGTTAAACAACCGGCCTCGACGACGACAGCAAAGCTTCTTGTGGCACTAAGACTAGACCCTGCCTGATCCGCTGTGAAACATGGGCCATTTCTGGAAATAGCCGGCTTTTATTTTTATTTTTTTATCTATGCCCTTCACACACACACTATGAGGCACACTGAGCTCTCTATCCATCAGTGGTGTTTGGTTTATAGGACAGTGACATTATGGGCATTGCAAATGATACCACATGATAGACCTGGTGCTCCAATGTCCTGTTGACCAGGACCCATGCTCATGCCACAGCAATCCATTCTGTCATGTGCTTTTGAGTGGGGCAAGTGCACTTCACAAGTCAACAAAGGTCTTCAACTTGATTCTTTGTTCCTGTGAACGGTTTCATATTTAATAAGCCACTGATTACATAACGCAGAGAGACCTCTCTAAGTATTTTCAATATACAGAAACATTAATAAATGACACCCCTCTTCTCAGGAAAATAGGTACTGGCATGGATTTTTACAAGATCACATCATGGGCAACACCAGACAGCCCTGCAGCCATAGGCACCAGTATAAGGTCAGGGAAGGCCTCTGCACCAGGACATGAACCCGCTGCAGTGGCCAGCCTGCTAGTACTGCTGACAGCAGAATCACTGCAAGCAGTCATGCAAAGCGCAATTGTAGAACTGCTGAGCTGCTGGATGGCAGTGTTGCATTGAATCATATGGAGGCTTTGTAAAACTTTGAATTCAGCATCTGCCTTTCTGCCTGCAAACCAAAAGCTTAGCTCGGGTGTTAAGCAAACAACAGAACTGCATGTACTTACAGTCATAAAATTGCCCAAAAAATCTGCAGTCTGGGGGCAAATTACTGATAGGGGGAGAAGCTAGAAATTCTTCTTTTGTTCCATGTGGTGTAGCTATCATAAATGTTGATGCTCCAAAGAAATCAGAGGGAAGCAAATACAATAAAATCTTAAATCTATTAGTTCAGATGTGCAAAGCAAAAAAGACCAAACAGTTTGATCTGTTGTAGATTCCATCAGTCCTCTGATTGTGCATGCAAGTGAACAGACACTTCAGCAGTGCCAACAATTTTACAAAGCTGCTTTTGGTGTTAGACGTCTGAGAACGGTCTGGATTTAGGGTAAAAAAAAGTTGCCAAGTTTCCTGTGGGATACAGAGGAATAGAGGATCTGAAGCTATAACAGCTCGTGCCTTTCAAACCTAAGACTCCCATGAAATCCAGGCTGAATTAACGATCGCGTCAAAGCCGAAATTCTCACCTGACTCGAAAGGTTCCTTAAGCACCTATGAAAAAAAGGTCAAAATACACAGAATTGTGTACGTGGATCACCGCCAGCAAAAGGAAAACAGGACCAAGAAGAGGGACCTGGTGTCATGCAACTTTTTCCATAGGCCCTGATAAAATGGTGAAGAAAAAGAGTCAGATCTAAGTGGCTACATCTCACTTTCTGATGCATCCTGTGCAGGCCAGCCCTGACAAATTGCATGTGGGAAACCCCCATTTCCAACTATAAAAAAGCCTTTAGGAAGGAAAGCACTGCTCTCTCCAATGCAGAATCCTTTGGGAACAAAGAGTCACCTAGTTGGATGGCGATCAGATGGCAAGTGGTACAGTGCCAAAGGCAGGTGTCCTGAATGGGCCATAAACAGGGCATCCTGTTCACTGCACCACACTCAACAGACTGCCCTTGGACCAGCTGTCTGTCAGCTGTATAACAACAGAAGAAAAGGACGACTCCAGCAAACTGTCAGCACAAGAGAAATTAAAAGAATGTTTACAAAAAGTACATGTTGTTCTTAAATACTATCAGTAGGGTACATAATGCAAAATTTAATTCTGATGACACCATGTCCATCCCTCGACCATATGTACCGTACTCGAAGCCTCACAGCAGGTGCAAGGATAACAGTGTCTGTTAGCAATGTGCGATTCGGGCACGTGGTAGGAAGAATGTAAGGAAGGTTACTAACGAAAGGAAGCCATCTGGCCCATCCAGCCTGCCTGGTAGATGGGCGTTTCTATGCATTAGCTTTGTAAATGAGATGAACCGATTCAATAAGCAATTAAAAATGCATTTATTCTCACTTTATAACGTACAATGAAAAAAAGTCTAGTTCTGACGGGGGTTAATGAAAATGCATTGCGGACTACTACAGGAGCCAAGCTCATGTTTGGATTATATGAAGGGTTTCAACTCGGACAGATATGCACGGGTATGCTTTGTTCCACCTGCCAACTGAACTTTCCTAGAAGGACAAAGGAATCCCACAGAGATGAAATTCCGATCTTTAACGAAATGACTTAAATTGCCACATTCTGACAAAGCAGGAGCTACACAGTGGGCTTCCTTTGCAAGTACAGCCATTACTGTTCATAATATGCCCCAAAGTAACCATGACTCTTTATCGCAAGAAATGCAAAATATGGTCTGATAAGTCAAAATTGGAACAAAACGTTCCACTCGCCACCGAGATACTTGATAAACTGACAGAAGCATGCTAAGACAACAGACTGAATCCAATTGAACTTAATCCAGAGGAACAGCTTGACTCTGATTCCCTTCGACACCTGGTCGCAGCGTCAGTTCCGAAGTGCTCTAACAAGATTGTTTCTAACTTCTGACTCGATGTTCGCATAACAAGACCGCACGTTGTACACAACAGCAACAACTTCCCAAAATGGCAGAACCAAAGGAGGCATTTATCATTTTGCCTGCTGACTGATGGCTCAGGAACAAGCTATTTTTGCAACCAACAAACACGGATAAATAAGGAAGTGGGAGATCGCAGCTGTTTGCACTAGTGTTTGGGCCTGGACACAACACTACGAGACGCCGCAAAGCGATAACGACAAAACATTACTGTTACAAGACCATCTTTTCTTTTCCTAGAAATTAACATGGTTTTTCTAAACATTTGAAAAATATCTCTTTGCACTATATTACACAAATATGTTGATTATTACCAGGGTGTTACAGCACCAAAACACTGGTGCTGGCGATTGCGTGGAAATGATTTAAGTAGATTTAGGACAATTTAAAATTAATGAAATGTAGGCAATTTTTTCTACAGAGCTCCATGTAATGACGTTTTTAAAATCCTTCATTGACCCAGATGAACTAAATGAAACTCTGGACAATAGAGAAGAATGTATTTAATGGGTTAAGTCTTAAAACCATATATATCCCCACTACAATCTGCTCTTCTTGCAATGAAATTCGCCAATGCTATTTAAACTGGCTCGCTAATTGTGCTTACATGCAGTTTACTTTAGCAACGCAGCAAAGTGGCTGAGGTCCAGTTCCCGTCTGGGTGCTCTCTCCGAGCAGACGAGCTGGAAGGGCCAAGTGGGTCCCTCTCGTTTGCAAGCGCTCGTGTGTCGTCATGCTCAGCAGAGGCATCTCACAGTGGTGTGCTGTTCCCGCATTCGCGGAGGGCTCGAGCCTTGTCAGCTGTCAACAGGGCCCGGAGACGTGCACCGAAAACAACACCTGCTACAACATTTCGACTCCCAGCAGTACGGGAGAGGTAGCTACCCTTGCCCTGCACCTCCAGCCTTGTTTCAGTGCTGCACATTTAACTAGATGACTGTATGACAAAAAAAAACCAGGAATGCTCTACCCTCGATTTAAACACACGGATACTTTTCCTACTACCACCCAGGGTGTGGTAAAGCAAGTGGTACTGTAAAACTTGCTCCTTAAAATGTATTTCTTAACAAGGTTATTTCATTCCATGCTGAAAAGAAAAAGGAAACACAAAGTTGTGATTCCTTTCTTTTCAGTATGGAATAAACCTGTAACCTGTTCCTATGCAGCTCCCTACTTGAACTACCTCAGGATATTTCACTGCTTAATTTACTGTTCACTTTCTAGAGTAATGGGTGATCACATCCAAGGATTGTCAGGCTGTGCGTTTTACAACATTCAAAGAATAGAAGAGGCCAGGTAATACCTAAAGAGTTTCTAAAATTAATTAAACTGTTTCCACAAATATAGGCACTAGAGGGAAAAGGCACAAATTTATGTGATGTAGCTTTATAACATTTATAAATTTATTTTTGTATTTTTTTTACAGTCTACTGCCTGTAAAGTGAAACATTTCTAAAGGCTTTAAATTTAGATTGAATTAAATTCGAAATCTGACCATACACTTCCTAGAGGGTGCTGCTCTAGATGAAGAGGGGGAGTTCCTATTGTACGTGTTGGCCGGCACATTGCTTCACCAGTGTTTTTCCACAATTTCTCGCGGATTCCACAGCCACAAAGCCTCTCCGCCTCCAGCAATGACTTTACTGCAAAAACCCCTCCAGAGCCCAATGTGCTTTACCTTGTGCTTCTCTGACTTGTATAGTTTAAAAATGAGGCTTTCGGCTCTACTTTGAGAAGAAAAGTATAATAGCAACTAGACCATACCATGTTGAAGACATGCAAAAAGTAAAATTCTATATCCAATGCCATTAAGTACACTAAAAGCTGCTGCATATTATGTAGACCACTTTCATAGAGAGCCCTCTGTGTCATAGCAAAACTCTTACAAGCCCACTGTTTTTTATAGTACTTCAGCCGAACAGCCCATCTCTTTTTTTCTTGAATTACCAGGCTATTACAAGGTAGGCGCTTGTCAAACGTCAGCTAAAAAGCTGAAGAGCTGAATACAGTAGCTTTTAGAGGTACTGACAGCAAGATGTGTAACACACAGCAGACTTCTATAAACTGCAGTTGGTGGTTCAGCACATAGCATGTTGACTTGCCTTCGGACACAAGCACAGTCACATGCTGCAATTCTGTACGAAGGAAACTTGGGCATGCTCAAACTATCAGCACCCCATTTGTCGCAGGGGCAAAAGTGGGGCTGAAGACAGCACCTTTTACCAGAATCTCTAAAAGCCCCAAGTAACCCAAGACAGTGTAGCAGGGACAAATGAAAGGAAAGCAACTGAAACTGTTGATTTGTGATTTTAAGTAAATGTTACAAAAAAAAAACATATCTGGTTTGACAATTAACATAAGAGAAAAGGCATTTAAGATTTTCCAAGGGGCCCCATCTTAGCACGATATCTTAGCATGATATGTCCTGGGCACATTGCCGTTGACTAATTTCTATTCTGTTTATTTCTCTTTTCATTTTTTCCAAGACAAATCTAATTGTCAAGTGTGGCACTTCTGCATGTTTCTACTGTAAATCATATACCACTCCTTAATATGAGGTCAGATGCAGTACATTTATTAAATGAGATCTATCTGAAAGAATGGTATGAGAGTTACTCAATACTCTCCAACAGACCGTAGGATTTGGAGTTTTCTAAAGACCAGGCTGAACGTCAATACACAGAATGGCTTGATGTATTAAAGGACATTTGCTCAGAAATACATTTTACAAGCTTCATTCATTTTATAAGCTAGTGGTGTAGTTCAGTTTTAAAGAATGGCATTTTCCTGGTTGGCAACCATTTAAAACATGACCAGTTCTACTGGTCTTGATTACCTTACACACAGAAAGGTAATGTAGGCAAATTTTTCGACAGAGCTCTGTGTAATGACGTTTTTAAAATCCTTCACTGACCCAGATGAACTAGTTAACCAAGAACAAATACTTGCCTACCACAGCAACATGGAAAACTTTTAGTTTAACCAGCACTGCATCTTCCAAGAGCTTCTCAATCCTGGTGCTGTGAGCCCACACACCTGCTGGGTTTTGTTCCAGCCCAGGGCTCAGTTAATAATAATTGCTCACACTTATGTAGCGCTTTTCTTGACACTCCACTCAAAGAGCTTTACAGGTAATGGGGAATCCCCTCCACCACCACCAGTGTGCAGCCCCACCTGGATGATGCGACGGCAGCCATAGTGCGCAAGAACGCTCAGCACACATCAGCTAAGTTACACAATCAGTTACAGAACTGAACCCTTAATGGACTTCATAACTAGATCAACCTTTGATTGCTTTCAGCTCTTTCACAGGTTGGAGGTAGATTCATGATCGAAAACCCAAACTTCTGAATTGAACATAACTTGCAAAGTTAACAATAAAGCAACTTGTTAGTTCACATAAGCCTTCCATTATTTTTCCATTATTCAGGAACCCCTGATGTAGATTTTGGGTGAACAGCTGCTTTGCTCCTGGGATTCAACCCACTGCCCAATAAGCATTCTCCCATGTGTTTTTGTTCTTCTACATTGGTTTTATCCATTACAGGATTCCTTCCCCACCAGAAAACAAAAAGTGCATATCGTGACAAAAACAGAAGAAAAATGTAAATATGCCTGTATATTCACTAAAGTGTTAGTCAGAGATTAAAAAGTGACAAGTTTTACTAAACCTCATTATGTGGGTTACACAGGAGTTTAATTGGAATAATTGGAATAGCAGCTTCAAGCCCAGTTAGATGTCTTGACAAGATTGCTTCACTATCTTTCTATGGAGTATATGACAATTATATGGACTATCTCTTACTGAAGATTCTACTGGCTGTCATCAAAACATGTGAGACACAATCACCCAAGCAGACCTTAAATTCTGAAGGTTGCAGAACACACCTCCTTGCATGTTCACAGCCCATATGAATAAATAAGCATCAACATAAAAGAGAATGAAAGGAAGCAGCTGGTCTGTAACTGCAGATGTCACTTGTAGAATAACCTTTCCAATTATTTGCTTTGTTGTTCCAGATGGGAAATATGCTTTGCAGGCAGGTAAAAGCCCCAACACAATACATGAAACTATGAATGAAAAAACATACATGCATAAGATGAGAAAAACAGGTTAGCAGCTTGGTAAGGATTAAAGGATCAGTTAATTTAATAAGACTGGGTGCGAGACGGATACATAAGATACATGCTGTAAAAAAAGTAGAATATAACTAATATAAACTAGATTTACTGCTATGTGAATAAAGGGTTTACTTAAGTTCAGTAGAACTAAATCTGGGTATTCTAAACCTACAGCCTGATGAAAGGAGTGGTCATAATCATTCACGGTTATATTAGTTTTCAGCACTACTTGTTAGGTACACTGTATGTATGCTAGCAGTATCTGTTGTGCACTGACAACTTCCTGGTTACCATCACTGTCCTGCTCAGTCTGTTTTTATTGTGTGCTAGAAGAACATCAGGAATGTGGAGGACAAAGTTACTTGTATACAAAGAGAGTAGTGCTGTAGCTTGTCTGGGCCTGAACTTTGCCTGCTGTCCCATACAGCTTTCAACGGTCTACGACACTAACAAGTTTGTTAACGAGTTAACCATCTGTGACTTCACTTTGGCAAGAAATTAATTTATACTTTTAAAGGATAAGGGATGAAAAATCTAGTCTAAAACCACACCTGAAGAACACTGCAGCCATTTAGAGAGTCTTCTCCTTGCTTGAGTCTTGATTATGTAACTTATGTTAAACTGAACACTGACTGCTTAGAGGATTCTCCAAGGTTATGTGTACCGTCAAAAAGAAACAGGAGAAGCAACAGCACAACAGACAAAGTGAGTCAGAGTCTGCTGCTGTCATCACGCAGGACATAGCAAAGAGCCTTACTGTTGAATAAATAATACGCCCAGTCTTTTTTCCTGTCAAGGGCTTAATGCTGGCCCCAAGCATTACGATTCTAACACCACATCAACACTTCTTTTCATGCACTGCTGATCCACCAAATCACTTTCTCACTTTCATAACACGGCACTGGGAAATTGTCAATCTTGACATATATTTCTTGTGCGCTAAAAAAATAACATTTCATGTAGCCTTTACTTACAGTAGTACTCAGTACCACAGAAGACAAGAGATGAGACATCAATCAAGTACCTGACTACTTAGCCTTTGAAGATCCCATAGATCACCAGGAGTAGGGGTATAAACCCTAAATTCCTGGGCTTGAAAAATCAGGTCTCCTTAAATACCCCCAATTACCTGATTTTCTGTTTACCAGAGTGGGTGTTGTAAGTGTTGCATTTCAGTGATGGGTGAAGTGGGTCCCCTCTCTGTGCATCATGCTTTGGGAAACGTAACTGTGATCATCATACTTTAAACTTAAAGCATCAAGACAGATAAAGTGCTTTAAGCAAAATATTTACTTTTGCACCCAAAGGGAGAATCAGTTCAACAACATGCAAGTTTAGGAATGCAATTCAGTTCCGATATTAACCAGTCCAGTCCTACTGTATAACCCAGGTGTGAACACAAGTTATCACCAAATAGCATTAAATTAGGGAGAGCATATAACTTACATTTACTGGTTGCAAGACGCCACATTGGAAAGAATCCTAAAAGCTTTTGTCAACAACTACACATTTAAGTCATTGTTTAAGAAAAATATTTTAACATTAAAACAAACTACTAAAGGTTTATTTCATGTATGTAACAATGTACCATAACTAGTGACAGAAATAAATATCCATTGTTTTAAACATTACTGTCTTTACAAAACAAAGCAAACTGTTAAATCTGTTTTGAGGGTTACAAAAACTGCATTCTTTGTGGTCTGAAATAAAAGATTAAACTATACAAAAAAACAAAATGCTTAACATTATTACCATAATCTGACAGAAATCATTTTAATTAGCCTAATTAATGCTGTGACCCAAATCAGGAAAAATGGCCTGAAAATGGATGGATAGTCTAATTAATTACTATGACAACTGCAAGTCTCTAAATTCTTTACATATTGAATACGGTGACTTGGTTTAATTTGCTTTCAACAGTACAGTCCTAATCAGATTGCAATAACATGCGTTAATTAACATGTTGTCAAAATTTAAATATGGTGAGACGGACTGCAGTGTAGCCTGCATTTATACATCTGCCTTAGACTTAGGCTTTTAGACTGTTCTATAGAGAAAATATCGTCCGATATTTAGGATGGTCACTTACAGCGATGAAAGCCGCACACCTGGTACAACATGACATTGCTTTCAGGGCTTGACTGGTGCGTTTGATTCACATAATTCAAATTATACAAACTCACGGCTCAAGCAAGAAAGAAAAATAAAGATGAGAAGATGTGGAAAACTAGACTACACCCAGAATGTACCAACTGCAGATCTTGATAGAAACTCAGTGAATCCCTCTTCTCCTCTACAGGAAAAAAGGGTATTATCCCATTCTGTAAGCAACCAGGCACTAAATGCTATCATTTTAGCATTTTCTGAGCAGCATTCATTTTTCTATAGTTGTAGTAATAAAAAAGCTTTTACTTTTTCTGGCTCAGGCCTCTGTACACTTTGTTTAACCTAAAATAGAGAAATGAATCTTAAAACAAGCAATGAATTCTAATTGCACTCCACAAAAAGTTCTCTTACAGTGGACCTCATTGCATTAATGAGGATCATTGGATGCTTGGGACAGATGGTGATCCAAATAAAATCTGCAAGAGATTAATAAACTTATTTATAAAGCAACTTTTCAAACGCACGGACACTGTATATAGTGATCAAAAATGACAATAAAAAGTAAGAGAAAAAAATAAACAACAACACACACTTCATACAGACAGAATGCAAGGCAATCGAACATAGGCCCTGGTAAAAAGGCAAGTTTGGAGTTGAAGAGAGTCAAAGAATTTGTCTCTCGTGAAGTCTGAGAAAGGGCACAAAGGATCAGACGCTCTGCATTGACAGAAATTGTCTAATGCGGGCAGTATTTTGAAAGTGGGGAAAAAAAAGACGTCTTAATCAAATTTTTCACATGGGCCTCAAACGACAGCAGGGGATTAAATATGACTCCCAGATTCCCAATTTCAGCCAATGCACAAAATGGGAAGCCATCCCTGTTACTGTGACGCAGTTATGAATGAATGTGCTCCAAGATGTAAATGGTGACAAATATTATGTAAATGGTCTACATGGCTGACATATTCATTGGTGTTAAGGACTCAGCCAGGGGTTGACAAAGTAGAAATTGTTAGGTGGAAGTAAGCCAATTTACAGGCTCCAATTTTAAGGTCAATACTATATATATCAAAAGTCAATAGTATACCCCTCTTGAATAATAAATGGCAGGCAGGACAGTGGTTTGGGAACTTAACAGTCGAGATGCAGACCAACAGAAAAGGAAATAAGTATATACTGCAAGAAGAAAGCTGAATCTAAAAACCCCAATATGATTTTGAAAGTAGTTTTAGCTCCCTTTCATCCCCCTCAGTGTGTCATGTTTCACTATGCACTCCAAGTGCTACAAAAGACAGCTTGCTCCTGTGCACGGCTCAATCAGTATTAACGGGGAAACCAATGCAGAGGTCATGCTGCTTTTGAAACAGATTTCAGGCTGTGGAACCTCAAGCATGTGGAATGAGACTGGCTCTTGCCGATTCTCAACTGGAAGGCGCATTAACACAGGGAACAGTTCCGGCAATAACTTAGCAGGTTGAAGGTCTGCTGATGACGTCGAAACAGAAACCGCAAAGCGTGAGAGAACAGGAAAAAAGCAGACAGCACAGACTTCCGAATCTTCTAGTACAATATCCTGTGCTGAAGACTCAGTCCTTACAGGCCTACTGTATGAAACGAGCAGCTTCCTGTTCACTGTAGGTCACATCTGAACAGTGTGCAGACTACAGTCGAGGAATCGCTCAGCACTGGAGCAGAAACACTGGGTTTTATAACACAGAAGAGCTGTGACCTTACAACACCCTAGTTGACCACTTACTTGCTGGAGGGCAGCCAAACTCGGTGGAGAAGTTGCATGGGATACCCAAGCCATTTCATGAATTTGCATCAGAACTGCAAGACTGCATGGCAGATCAGTTCTACTGAAGAGTGGGACATGTATCCACATATTTTCACATGATCACATTTAATTATTTAAAAAGGCAGAGTAAACAAACGCATTAAAACGGAACTATGATTAAAACAATTTGTTTTACTGGATAAAGCCGGTCATTCTTATTTTACATTCCGTGTCATGTAGGGAGTATATAAAAGGAAATCAAAGACCGAGGCCTGTGACTCAAAAGCATTGCAGTAGTATGTAAGCTAAGGTGACAAAGTCCATCAGTATGTGAACTGGAAAAATGTACAAACTTACTCAGGAAAAATAATGAGAGGCAAAAAAGCCTATTACTGATCGCGTGCCAGAGATCACATGATAGTACAATGTCTTCCAAACGTACTGGGACATAAAAGTCAAAAATTTCTTTTTTGCTTTGAAATCACGCGATTTGTGTTTGCCGTCATGAGATTTTGCGAATGTTACCTTTTATTTTTGGGTAGTTCCATGCGTACCTTTCGTCATACGTTGTTTGACCCAGTGATTTCAGGTGATCATAAGTACTTTAACTTAGTAATAACAAGTAGTAATAATACTACTATTAGTAGTAATAGTAGCAGTAGTTATTAGTAGTAATAATAACTTAGTAATAATAAATAATTTAACTTAAGTAATAACAGATTCACTTTAAGAACACGTCAGAGAGCAAAAAGGGATACTAAAGACCCAACTCCACTTTTACACATTGAAGGATCAATAATTACTTGCTTACTAAAGGACAGTACAGAACTTACTCTGAAATCAATTCCTTATATAACTGTTCTAAAAAAGTCAAGCAAGGTGACTAAACTGTTAAGGCATTCACTGCGAGTGTAAACTCAGCACTGTGACCATAGGTTCGAGCATGAGGCAGGATACTAACTATGTCCCAGCAGCAACACAAGGCTCAGTGCCTGCGGGCTTGCAGTGATGTCATCAATGAGGGACACACCTCTCCTCCATCCATCACAAGACCAGGGGCTTGAGGGGAAGGAGGGTCAGAGGGGCCCGTATGCATTTCCTCGTTATCCCCAAGTAGGTACTGGGGTTGCCACTGTGAGCGCAATTGTAAGAATTAATTGGCAGAGCACATCACAAAAACAGTAAAAAAAACAGTAAACAGTAAAAAAAAGTCAAGTGAAAAAAAGAGCAGATACTGGAAATTACAATGTGGAACATATTCCTACTTCTGAAGCTTAATTAATATAACAATGACTTCATTTTGTGTGCGGCTAAAATGTAAAGATCCAGGAATCTAACGCATTTAGGAGTAAGAAATATAAGCCTCTACAATTAAAATGCTCTTTTCACTGCTGTAGGTTGTCAGGTAACTATAACACAACATCTAATGACAGAACACAGAAAACATCTCAGAAATCTTACTTGAAATTCCTTTTCGTCCTTATTGCCAAAAAAACATTTACAGCAGCGACAGCTCAAATCAAAGATAGTTAAGAATACTGGAAGAATCTTCAGTATAAACAGTCTCTCCTGGTTCTGAAGTCACTGCCTTAATACAGGAGTCTAAGGGAAACTAGGTGAATCTAGGCCCATTCCACCTTAAGTAAAATGGGTCCTTTTGAAGGTGATTAGGCAACATGTACAAACAAAGTCAGAAACCTTCAAGAGAGGCCCCTGTGAACCAAAACAGTGATTTTTGCTCTGAGTGGTAATTTCAGTGCTGGTGGTCGAGACTAGTCCACAGCATTCAACAGACAGGCATACTGTCAAGAGTCTAGTGTCATGAAGTGCTTTGAATAGAGGTATTGTTGTGCTTATTCTACATGATGTATCATGTCCATCAATGGCAAATAACAGTTACACTAGATATATTGGTACCAGTGAAAGCACTTCTTAAAGGCATTCATATCGGGTTACAGGGATAGCTTGAACATCTGCATTTGTTTTGCTCGGCTAACACAATCCCTTTAACAAAACAAGCCGTCTTGAACTACTTACTCTTACTGTGGTTACAAATAACCCATGAAGGTTCTGCACTTTAAACCTGTTTGCTTGAAGAAATGAAATAACATTTTGCAGACATTTAAGTACTTATACAGAACTTGCAGCAGGCAGTTGGCTTTCCAAATATTTCCTATATCGATTTGCTGCCTGCACGCTGCAAGTCGAGCGAACCCGAGCGCACTGCAGATCAAACCATCCATTCCATATCACTACGCAAAACCCCCAGTACAGCCAAGCGCCGTTTAAAAAAACCTGCTGCAATAAAAAATCAAAACCTGCTAGGCACACCACTTTTAAAAAGTAATTCTTAGAACACAAAATAGAAAGCCATTAGATTTGGTCAATAAATTCCCTGCATACTGAACTCTCTCCACCACCCCACCCCCCCCGTATTGAAGAAGCAATTATCACTGCCCTTTCCTGCAAGGCTGCCTGTCCCTGAAAACATAATTAAAGAAGATGCTGCGACCTGCAGTCTGGACATGATGAACATTGACAGATGAGAGATACCTGTCTGACCTTTTACCTTTGCCACTAGCCAGTGACCTTTCAACTGAGGTGGCATGAAAGCACAGAAAAGTTGTGTAAAAAAAAAAAGAGAGGAAAGAAATAGCCAATACCTGTCACTTCAGCACTGATCTTGCAGACCATCAAACAAGCACATTTGAAGTATATTTTATACATATGGAGGAGTCCTTTTTAAATACTGAATCCTAAGCTTCTATTGACATTTTTGACACTTACACCTCAAACACAATTAAAGATTTCAGGCACCAAGCCCTTGGTTTTGAGTCTGCATACACGGATGAACGGACAAAGGAAAGTGTGATTTCTCCACGCATGAATTGGCCCTATCTGGTGTACAAGCAAACCAAAACTCTGAACAGGCCCCTGCGTCTGGGGTATATCAATCTCCCCCGTGGAATTGTTTAGTGGCAGACTCAGGGGAGGCCTGGTGTATGGTATCTCACATCGGGCTCTTGTGTCAGGAACAGACAATGTAACCTGTAGGAGCTTTTGTCTCTAGCCCACAGGTTAGCATCTCCTGCCCCTTTTAAATTCTGTACATTTCCATGCCAAGATTACCATGCCGTGTGATCTTCCAGTACTTTGATAGCGTAGCTCAGAGTATGACAAAAACGACGTCAAGAATTTTAAAGAATTACAAGGACCTGGTTTTCCCCAAGACATGCCAACTTTCTAGAAAGTCCGAAAACATAGCTACAACTGAGCAGCTGATGACTCATTCCTCAGCCTTTTTTGGAGATATTTTTCATATAATCGGATGGGACCTTACATGTCTGCAGGTGTGATAAAAAAGAGCCTTTATTACACTAAAAGAATAAAAAAGAATTGGAGAACTAAAAGGCACGAAATGGTACAGTATTCACCATGGCTGTTACTGACCATGAGCCTGAAATTTGAATGCATTTTCCTGTATAAACAGGGTCTCATGCTGTGAGAATAAGAAAGTCAGACTCTGAAAGGCCAAACAATAGCTGACATACCTTCCTGATTAACATCACATTTGACTAAATCTCTCTAGTCTCTGTCTTTTCTGGCCACAAGAATAGAGGATATTTACACAACTCGGAACGATACATAAAAACACAAGGGGATTGTGTTAAAAGTCTCATTTAGCCTATACAGCCGTCCAACAGATGCCAAACTTCAATCCCATATTAATAAAAAAAAGTTGGGAACTTTGTGTAAATCACAGATAGACCTCTTCATTAATTTCATCGAATTAACTCGATTAAAATTCTAAATTACAAGGAATATTTTGAGAAAAGTTGTGGAACTTGTTTGGAATGTTATACCAAAAGAAACTCTTCCCACTTCAAGAGTAAAACCCTATCTTACTACTGATTATCTCTGTAACCATTCTGGATTAATGAGTCTCAGTTGTGCTGTTTAAAAGCAAAAGTTTCCAGCTCCACTACCAAAAAGGTAGTTTTCCCAGCCAAATTCAAATGGTATGGAATTGCTACTGTACACATTTTACTATAGGTCTATAATGTATAGAAGCTCTCACATTCTGGTAAACTGAACTGAAAAATGTCCTCAAATGATTCCTCAAAACATGAAAAACAGCTTAATGTCTGTGTATATTTATTATTATTATTTTTCTGAATTCCTGCAGTAAAAAAAAGAATCTGTGGTACACATTTCATAGGAAAGAAAGAGTTGTCTGTAAACCAATTATTGGAATGAAAAAATATTTATAAAACATTTGTTATTACAGCAATTACAAACTCCACAACATTTTACATTAAAAAACAAACATCTTGTTAACCAAAAGACAGAAGTTCTAATGGGGAAGCAGGGCTGTCCAGTCCTGTTCTGGGGGGGACGACGAGTCTGCTTGTGCTGTAGCTCTCTGTAAAGCAGCTACGCGTGAAGAGATAGAAAATGCTGTTAAATTGGTCCAATAAAGCCAGAAACCAGCGGGTGAGGTACCGAGCCAGAATGCAGGCTGGTGTGTCTTACAGAATCTTCACAACCAGGACTGGACTCCCCTGTTCCTGTTAATCCTTCAATAACATATCTGAAGATGTAAACAGTATAATTAGTCTTCAAATAAGCAAATGAAAAAATATAAAAAGGATTTGCCATACAGTAGGTTGTCCCATTTTATTCAACTTATCTGACTTCATGTTAAGAAATCTTTAATAATATGCTTAAGTCATCACAAAACTAATTGGTAACCAAATCTGCAACAAGTTTTAGTTAGCACACAAAATAACTCAAAGCTCTGATAAAGGCCTCCGTCTGCATTACCAGCAGCTCTTTTTGTAGAAAGTGAGCCTTGCATAGCATAGCTGTGTGAATTCCTGTAGGAATGGTGTGTAATGACTCTGTGTGGGACATACCTGTAACGTTTCTTCTCTTTTCAGCAGGGAATAAACCTTAACTTGTTCTTTTGCAGCCTACGCAGCTACCTACTTGAACTTCATGACTCTGTATTGGTTAATGTCTTTTATATAATGCAACATCTATTTTAATGTTCCTTCATACTATTTATGTTTTTTTGCAAGTCTGGGTGTGTAAAACATGGCTGCTTGCACACAAAAGAAATTAGTTTCAACATATCATACTGTGTGCAGTACTAATGTATCCTGTTAGTTTTCGACGTTTCTTCCCTGGCCAGCCATAACACAAGGGTTAATGGTTTTGTTCTCTGAATTGATAGAGTAAAATTTGATTTAAAGGGTATAAGAGATACTCAGGGTACAAGGGATATACACACCAATGATCTAAAATGACTCTAAACACTGTATCCAACAGTGGCAACAGGCTAGCTCTTCCAGTATACTATAAGCTGTGCAATAGATAAGAGGACGAAAAGACAAAAAAAATCAGGAGAAATATTATAGTTACAAGAGAAAGATTTTTTTTCTGCAAAGAATATTTATTTTATCTAGGTCATGGGCGGAGCGGTGGCTCTGTGGCTAAGGATCTGCGCCTGTGACCGGAAGGTTGCCGGTTCAAATCCCGCGGCCGGCAGAGGAATCCTACTCCGTTGGGCCCCTGAGCAAGGCCCTTAACCCCAACTGCTCCAGGGGCGCCGTACAATGGCAGACCCTGCGCTCTGACCCCAAGCTTCTCTCCCTGTCTCTGTGTCTGTGTCTCCCTGGAGAAAAGCTGGGGTATGCGAAAAGACGCATTCCTAATGCAAGAAATTGTATAGGGCTAATAAAGAAACATTACATTACATGTAGGATCAGTAGAATTCCCCCCCCCGAATATATTCAAAACTTTTTACAGCAAACTGTGGAAGAAGGTATCGGTCAAAAAAAGTAAAAATGATCAGACCTTTTAAAGCAACTTCACCCAAATAAGTCTATTAAATTAGGAATGCACCATAGCATGAACTCAGGTGGGGAGCTGCGTCAGCATGCGTAGGCTGCAAAGTAACAAGTAATAGATTTATTCCATGCTGAAAAAAAGAAGAAAGAGAACAATGTTTCGGCCGTGGAGCCTTCTTCAGGTGTGGCATAGCATGAACTCTCCTGTTTGAGTCATTCCTAAGTCATTCCTTTATTTCCTTAATTTACACTTTTTGGCACTTCCTTTGTGATTTACACTTACTGTAACTCCCTTGAATGAGGCATAATCTAATAATGTTAGCACATCTTACACAAGGAACAATTTCTATTGTAAAATCCTTGGTGGAATCCTTCATTCAGAAGTACTTATGCTTTTTGGTGATTTTCATCCCTGCTGGGGGCATTAAAATGTCAGTATTAAACTGTAGTGCAGAAGCTCTTTACTTCTATAGTAAAGAATATAGCACTCTCATTTTGGTCATGCTAGGGTCAAGTGCTTCAGTGCTTCCATGTCGATATCCAGTTTTCTTCACTGTGACCCTTTGGATAATTCAGTAGATCAATGACTTTCTTAGACCAAGCTCTAGTCTTCAGCAGCGTCCCACTGTTTCTGCAAAGCAGCATTATCAATAACTTTGCAGATGCACCCCTACTGGAAATGTCTAAATGCAGTCTCTGAGAAGCCCCTATAAAGCCACAGAACATTAAAGGTATTGATCTGAAACCGCACAACCCAAAATGAATATAATGAAGAAGTTGAAAGAAATGCTGCCTCTCTCTCTCCCTGGCCCATGTACTTATGAATGTAGTCACCCAGTTCCATCTCACTCTAGTGGATATAAAAGACCATCCAAGACCAAACAGGGCAGAATCCTGCACCTTAAAAAGGTCAAGATCAAGATCACTTTATTAGCCACATACAATTTCTTGTATTAGGAATTTGTCTTTTTCGCATCCCCCAACTTGCTCTCCATGAGACACACAAATGGGAGAGAGAGGCTTGGGGTCAGAGCGCAGGGTCAGTCATTTATATGGCACCCCTGGAGCAGTTGGGGTTAAGGGCTTTGCTCAGGGGCCCGAGGGAGTAGGATACCTCTGCCGGCCGCGGGATTTGAATCGGCAACCTTCCAGCCACAGGCGCAGATCCTGAGCCACAGAGCCACCGCTCTGCCCCAAAAGCGCCTTCCTTTGAGCCGGATTCGAACCAGCGACCTAAAGATTCCCAGCTGTTTCCACTACAGTCCTCCACTCCACCAACTGAGCTATTGAAGGAACAGGTTTCAGTTTCATTAAGAGAACACTCAGACAAGTCCCTGATGCTACTCACAGGATCTCTATCTAGCGATCTCACAGATTACAGGGGAGAGAATCTTCTGTGAAAGAGTTAACAGATTTAACAGATTAACAGATTAACAGTTGACAGCCCTGGATACACTTAATACTTCAGGTAACAATGGGCAAACTTCAAAACAACTTTTTGGACAGAAATACAAAAGTCCAAGAAGAAAAGGAGTTTAGGAAGAAGTGTCTCCAGGCCTCTGTATTAAAGACACTTCCACACAATTACCAGTTGTGCTTTATGGATGATTTTTCAGTGCAGATTCCAAAGAAGTTCACTGGGTTGACTTTGTCAAAGCAGTTGAAGATTTTGAATCCCTAGATCAGGTGCTCTTGTTGGCTGAAGGAAACATTTTAGCCTTAAACAGAGAAGACTGACAGTGCAGGACGTTCCTTTAAGCTCAGAAATGTACCTAGTTCATCATTTTTTGCAATGAGGTGACCAGACTTATATACAATATTCCAAATAAGGTCTTACTAGTGCTTTGCATTAGTAATCAGCAGTCTATAGTCTATACACTGTATTAATACAGTATACTGTATTTATCAGCCAAGACTCGACTTGTACTGCTTAACATATAATACTATTTTCCACTTTTTCATTCCCCCCACCCCCCCCCCCAAGTCATTCAAGATTTTCAAATCACAGTTCTTATTAACACAAGCCTGCTTTTTACAATATACAAATGAAACTTCCTACGTGAACATTAACCATGACTCAACGGCAAATATTCTGTGCAGCATGCTTTCAGATCAAAACAGCATCTTGCTTCTTTACCATACCTGTGACAGTGTATCTGTAACAACAGATCCTATCAGATTCCAAGAGAAGGCTTCTGTATGAGGTGGCAATGTCTGGTTTGTGCTGGTTATGTACAGCATTTGTCTTTGAGAGACTGCCTCATACCATACCTTGACATTTAAACTAACCTCACCATGTTACAGCAGGAACAATACAAAGACATTCCCTCTCCTAACTTGTGACAGAAAAAAAAAACCTTCAGAGAAACACTCACGTGACTTTCACTTAACCTGTAAAGTCAGTGCTTGTAGGCTTCAAAAGTACAGTCTTTTGGAAACATTCATATAATCCTCTCCAACACCAGCTCAACTGGAATTAACCATCACTGATGCACCATTGACAGTCTGGCACCTCTAAGAGCCACAGTTGAGTAATACCCTAGACAGCCCCCCAAAAAATTACATTTAACACATCCATGGGTAAATGACATTTAAAATGTTAGACAGGATTTTAGACCTGTAGATAAACTGTTTTAATACCATATTTCAGCTGAGAGTCTCACTTGTAGGACCTGCTGACTGAACCCATTAAATGCTCTGCTGAATCTATCAAGTATCAGTTCAGCAAGTCAGTTTGCAGGGACTGCAGCCCCGCTTGGTGAAAGTAGGAAGGACAAACAGTGGGTGCCTGAGTCACAGAGATGCTTTCCCCACAGCAAAGTCCTGTGAAAACAAACACTACGACTGAACCAGTCCAGCTGCTGAGGGAGGACAGAATATTTTCCAAACTGCACAGGAACTGTAGCATAAACACAATTCAGCACATGACTCATTTTCTCTTCCAATTCGCGTGCAATTCACAGCCCGACTTGGAATGTCACTTCTATGCTCACAATGCAGCGTAAGGGAAAACAGTATAGTGAATTCTACAGTATGCACAGCCATGACAGCGAGAAAAATGCCATGCCCCTTTACACACCAAAAAACAGACCGCTTCTTCCATGTGACGTTTATTTCAGACACACTCTAATTGGACATTACAATATTAAAAATAGTCCCTGAATAAACAATTCTGCCTTCTGTAAAGCAATCCCTAAGCTTAGCTTTGCCCTTCACACAATTTCTGTGGATGTTCCATTGACACAAATTAGACACAGCCCCCTTCCTATGCCCCTCAGCAGTATTAATAACATCCAGAAGCCATCTCGGGGGACACCTGTGGCTTTCCCCCACCGCAGGCCCTCACCCTTTCCCCAAGGACAGGCTATTCAATGAAACGCCAGTCACAAGGCAATTAGAATTTTAATTTTAGACCAAACAGTCATAATAGGATGCAAACGCACAACCTCAGGATACACAAGGTCAGGCAGCAGGGCACGTAGCGGAGAACTACTGGTTCACTGTGTGGAGACTCACTCAATACTCACATTCCACAGCGAGAAGGAGTAAATATGTGCTCTATGATTAAGAAAAAAAAAAGCTGTGTATATCCATGTCTTTTTCATACTATGCTCTTTCAAGCTTTTTACAAAGAAGAAAAACAGGCTGTAGAAAAGAGACCCAAGATAGCAGCTAAATCATTATATACAGTACTCACACACTGCCCCTAACATACCAGAATGGTATGCCCCCAACAAATGGTACATTCCAAGATGGAGAACCGTAAAGTAGTAGCAAACTGGTTTCACATGCATGGATTCACCCCCTAATCTCATAAGCCAAAAGATCAGCCTGTTGACCCAGTGGGCTCACATCTTTCAAGATCCAGAAGGTGACAGCACCATAGCTGCTCACATCAGATGAGCCCTGTTACAAAGGCATTTTCCTCTGTGTGCTGTGCTGTGCTCATGGCTACGATTGTGATGCACATGCCTCTAGAGCACTGCTGAAGACAGCAGCAGACCTGGCTAATGTGACCAAAGAATAAGGAAAAAAAAACACCAAAGGGAAGAGCAGTTCAGGCTTCAAGAGAGTACTGAGCTTTTAAAATCCCTGAGCAAAATAAAAAAGTAAAACAAAGGAAAGATGAAAGTTTAAATGTGTCAAGAACACATTTTTCACCCATGTCATTAAGGAAGATTTCTTGAGTCCCTTCAAAATAAAGGTTGAGGAGATCCTTGAATTAACATGCTACTAACTTTAACTACTTTGTAATCATTGTGTTCTTACGAATCAGTGGTAAAGACAGGAACAGAAGATCATTAACCAAAAGCAAACCCCAAGACAAATTAACTCACTTAACTGGTTCATAACACTAAACATATCCTGAAGGAAAGACGGTTGTGCCTTCAACTTACTATGTGTATGCCTGAATCCCAGCCCTGCACTATAAAGGAGTTGTGAAGGGTTACTGTACTTGTCCTATAATAAGGACAGTTTTGTGTTTTTTTACACCCTTGAAAAATACATTAATTGCTTCCTCCTGTTCAAAGTGGAGCAATAAACATTCTAAGGGACCAAGAGCAAATGCGAGCAAACAAATGTTTTGCACAACCCTGCAAGTTGCTCCCACCAGGTAGTTGCAAATCTATCTCCTTGGAAACCGCATCAGGCCCCAGTCAATCCACACAGATAGGGTATAAAGCACTACCTTCTGCCTGTTGCCTTCTATCAGGTTGACTGCGCTACAATAACCCCCTGGTTGCTGGCCTGGATGATAACCCCTTGAGGAAAGTGCAGCAGTACAATTGTTTGGTTTGGTCACTGCTGTAAGACCCCTTTGCTCTTCGTCCAGTATCACAGGAAGGGTAGTAGTTCAGGTTTAATGCCACTTACAGTAACACAATGACAAGCACATTTTAATGGCAAAATGTGTATAGGTGAGTTATGAATACCAAAAAGAGTATATTAAATTTAAAACAGATAAACAAAATGCTGTGATACTACACTTACAAAGCAAAAGAAAACTGTGCATCTATAGCAACACACCAAATGCTACATACACAAGGATCAAATTCACCCAGCCAGATCTCTCCGTCTCTATTCTTCACTCTCCTACACTAGACGGAAAAAAAAGGGGTTTACAAATCAGCAACTGATGCTGACAGGCACAGTAAAACCGCTCTCAGGCAGAGCTTGGCTGAAGTTGTTCTTCTGGGCTGGAGGAGTGTCTGTGCAGTACTGGCTGGCTGCAGTGTCAACCACATAGCTATCTATGCACAATCTATCTACTGCTGTGCATGCTGATTACAGACAAGACAAACATCTCTTAAGACCCATCCTTACATGAATGTGCTTGCTCTTAATTATTTCTGTGCCAGAAGCTTTTGCTGTGCTCCATTTGAAACCATGCACTGAACAGAAAGACTTGCTGGACTGTTTGGACATCAGATGTTGCAGTATCAGAATAGTACTAGAATATTTCCACTGTAATGGCCATTTCACTTTTTAAATACGTGCATCTTTGCTTTGATTTTCTGACGTTCTTAGCTAATGGGGAATCCGTTTCCTATACACAAAGCGGACATTTTCTAATGAAACTAAGGGGAAACTATGCTCCCTTTTCCATAATGCAACCACTACCTACCAGGAGGCCAAAGCACTATGAAAGACATCTACACTTCATGACTTTTTCATGACCCCATTTTCAGGCACCCTGCTCTTGTTGAGCCCTGTCCCTTCCTGTCAAGCTCTTCTACTCTGCAGTACTAAGTGACTTCACTGGAGACCAAGCTGAAGTTCCTTCAAGGCTTAAGCAACTCTATTGCACTTGAAAAGCCAAAAGGATTCTCAGAGCATTCATCGAGAAGTTGAGGCTTGAATGGAAAAAAAAAGTCAGGGGTTCATTTGCTACGCACTTGATGCGACACCCTTTATTGCAAATAACTTATCTGAGGAGCAGATCGGACCTTCTGAAAGCGAAGGCAGTCTCTTTCTTCAACTAGATGAGCCAGATTCCTCTGACACCCCGCATTGATCATGCATGTGTCTGCCTTCCAGTCAGGCTAATCTAAAAATTGGTCTACAACACATCCAGAAAAGATGACAGTATATGACTGACCAAATAAAAATTACAACTATAGCCAAATCCCTATAAGCAAGTCGTTACATGTTTTTCCAAGAAACCAGAATGTCCGGGACAATGCACAGATTTTTATTGCATACAGCACATCTACAGAGGAAAGAGCTGCAGAGATTCAGGAGATAAAACGCGTCTCTCGCAGTGCCTCTTAATCAGAATCTAAGAAAGTCAACTATTGCTTCACTTGGAGCCAATGGGGTTTGAGATAATTTAGTGGAGCCAGCAGGTTTATCGGCCGATGATCAAATCAGACGTCGTGTGCAAGTTAATTCAAGCAAGATCCGCGCCTAGGTGACGAGTAAACACTGCGCCACTCAAAGCACACTGTTACAGCTACGTGAAAAGACGAAGTAAAAAAAGCATTTAGGAATTAAGTGTAATTTTCACTTTAATTCAGATGGAATTCATAGTTGGGGAGGTTTGTAAATCTGTTCATTGTACCAAATCAAAATGTCATCGATACACAAATTATCGTGATGAGCCACTATCGGGGGAAATAAATGAGTTTATGATCCTGTTTCTATATAGAAAATATTAATGGCACCTGTTAGCCATCTCCAAAGGCTGCTTTAGTTTCGCCTCAGATGGGCATTCAAGTAGTTTATGCCTATGTGGGCTCACAATCATGGGCATTTCGATAGCCTTGCCTGTTCTACTTTAACACCAGGGAAAATACTGTTATCATACTTACAAATAATAGGGGACGTCCTAGGCGCTCATTATCTGTGCAAAAACAACATTTCAACGTTTCATACGTGCGCGTACTGTACCAACGTATTCACAGTAAAGCAAACAGGAATTTCCGAGTGTAAATCTCTTTACAAACAGAAAAACAGCAGTCGGCAAAATAATAGTATTCACGGTATCGGAATACGGAGGACGGTGACATGTTAATTTCTGCTCGTCTCAGAAATCGATACAGTTTTGACAATGGCTCTGCTAATAGATACAAAAATCTGATTCGTCGACATCCGTGGCACCTAATATGATTCAACATGACCCATGCACGATTTTCCAGCGCTCCTGGGCACACGGGGCTACCGCTGAATAGTCACGGGGTATCGCAGCCGCTGCCGCGCCACCCCGCTGGCGCCTTGCTTGCAGTACCCATTTTGGCTCTGAAACTAGCCCGAACTGGATACGCTTCACGCAGGAGGCGGAAAGGAAACCTTCGCTTGTTGGTATACAGTTTACACATTGTGGCAAACTCGTCGCTCTGCGTCGCCCAGTCAATGAGATTACAAAGTAGCCGTTTGTTGCTTTTTTCCCCACTCCCAACAAAGAAACCACAAAGTACTGCGGATTACGCACCACACGGCACACCGCTAAATCGTTCGTTTGCCCTGGTGCTGGAAAATTGACAGGGGCGCAAAAACATACAGCATGTATAAAGTATTGCACAAAACTAGCACTGATAATCTATAAAACGCTGGATATCCCGTTTTATTTTCCCTGTAAAACCGGGAAAGGGGAACGCCATTCACCGTTGAACAGATTGCGGCTACCTATCTTCCCTATGTAACGTGGATTAAGGAGTTTGAAGCACGGACGGACAAGGCTCATCTCGCCCAGCTGCCGGACGATCACATCTTGAACCAGCATACCTCGTCTTCTCGCTCGTTCTTGAAACACAAGCACGCCGCCCGCTTCTTGAAGCCCTCCCCGTCGTACGTCCTCGTCTGGTTAGGCTTGAACTTCATCATATAGCCCCGCTCGTACCCTCCCAAAGCGAGCCGAAATCAGCAGCGAAAAGGTACAGCGGCGAGGGACGCCACAGCCGAGCAGGGGAGTCGGGAGGAGGGGTAGCAGTGAATCGGCATGAACAGAAAGGGCAGTCCGGGGTGGTGGTGGTTTTAAACGCAGTCTGCTGTTTGCACTGCGTCTCTCTCCATTGAGCCCGTCCACCTGGTCTGCTCGCTGTCTCGGCGATCCGATATTGTCCGCGCCTTCTGTCGGCTCTCTCTCTGCGCTTATGTCTACCCTGGCCGGTATTTAACTGAACTCACATTCCTCTAAATGCAATCCTCCCACTGGCACCCCCACCACCTCCACCCTTTACTGCGCAGTCGCAGCAGTGCAACAGTTTCACTGCGCGGCTGCAGCCAGCCCGTCTATAGGAGAGGCGCTGTGCAGCGCAGCCGTCCTGGAGCGAAATAAGGCGTTTTCTAGCAAAAAAAAGTATCAATGAAGTGCAAAAGGCGTGCCCACTGCCCCAGACGGCTCCCCCCGGAACAGTTGATATCTCCACCGTTTCAAGAGATCCGCTTAAAATATTGTACCACCGATCGGTCAAAACTGTATGGACAAAAAAGACTTGTGTAAACATCTGAAAATATATGTATTTTATATTTTGCGGAACGTTATACCACCCAAGCCATGTGGATAATGACTTTTAATTATTTTTTTCGGCTCATCTGTTACATTTATTTCTGAAGAAAAGCGGGACAGTTCGACACCGTTTTAAAGAGGAAATAAAATAACCATATAATGGCATCGCGTGTAAAATGTATTCACTCCAGACCATTGCTGAAAAGCTGATAATGTTTAAGCGGGGGGCAATTTGTTTCCGCGCGAAAAGAAATCAATACAACAGCGCAGTTTCAGAATTGTTTCGGACCGAACGTGTTCGTAATACAAGCCTGTGTTAAGAAAACATGGGCATATTGATATTTGTTGACTCTAACACGATAAAGGCGTTGCCGTATCTCTGGAGATTAAAGAAAGAGGTGGTTGTTTGTGCGTGTGCTCAGTAGCAGTTTGCGAGTTTTAAAGTTAGAGTCGTTGAGTTACGAGTGGAGTTACCGGGAAGAGCTGTACTTCAGAAGAGTGAATGAACTGGAGTGTACTTATATCTGAAGAAAAACATACTCCCTCTTTGAGCGCCGCAAGGCCGGTGTCCTATCCAATTCAGTATACCCTGGAAATCGGTATCCCCCTCCGAAACGCGCCGTTAAAATCTTTGCCCCTTCCGCTTTGGGGGCGCTGATTTTCCTCATCATCACCACATGAAATTATTTACTTATGCGTAACACATACGGACAAAAGATGCACATAACCTTTGTGTGCTTTCCTTAAGAGCTCCCCTGTTTTGTCTAAAGACACTGAACTAACATGTAAAGGTTTTTACATGTCTATTCTGCCATCCCTTGCAAACGCATTCAATGAACCGAGAAACCGATAAAAACACGCACCTGCAACGGGACCCTTTTTTTTTTGTCCACATCGTTATAAACAAAGGTACATAAATGTGCACACACACCCCGCAGTTCCCATTAATGGCAGGAAAGTTTCGCGAAGCGCCTGCACATCCCGGAGAGGGATACAGATTTTTACGGGAGACTGAGTTAGGCGCGACACCGGGCTTCAAGAAGGGGAGACTTGTCCTCTCGAGGTTCCAAAATCTGTTCATTCGCAGATCAGCAGTGCTCCAAAACACACCTCACCCCCCAAACAGGGTCAGAAACTCTGCTTGTAGTCTAAGCTTTTTTAAAACCCGTGAATCATTTTGAGCCTGTGCGGGCTTTGTGAGACTGATCCCCTGAGAAAGATGCCTGGTAATCTCTTTTCCGAGCGCTGCCTCACGGGTGCTCTGTGCCAAGAGCAGGCTGCAGTCACACACAGACCAAACCGAAACGGCTGATTTTGCGGGTCCAGTGTGTTAGCAAGCTAATGATTTGCATGTGACAAGGTATTAACTCCACTCATAGTCTGCCAGCCAGCACTCTATATGAATCAAGAACACAAAAGGCAATCATTTCAACCTTTAATCTCTGTGCCCCCTGTTTTTGCAATTGGATTGCCAGTTGTCTATGTCGCTGCTAAGTCAGATGTTTTCAGAACATTCAGTTGGGCAGCTTGAATTGGCCACCTGGGTGACACAGACACAGCCATTCTGGGCCAGAATCCCCACTGCACAGTAGATCAGCTGGAGTTTTTAGATTTTTAGGGATTTTTAGGAAGATAAGTATGTACAAGCTAGAGTGGAGTTTGACAAGGAGAGCAGGGTTAATGGCAGAGTTAGCCTTACTCTTTTGACGAGTGAAATGGGATTTTTAATGACCAGATGGGACAGGACGTTACTTTAATGTCTTCTGCACAGGACAATACCTCCTACAACACAGTTACCCCTATCACCATGTTAGGGCTTTGGTTTGGGAATCAGAGTACTGAATAATGGCTGTTTTATTTAACAAATAATTACAAAGTAAAATGTGTGTGTGTGTTATCTGTCACATAAGGTTAGATTTATCTGCTATTAGGTCTCGGTGAAGACTAGATGAGGATCAGGTGTATCTTAATATGATCAGAATGGGCAATACTTTTTCTCACAACACTGCATGTATCAAATGGTTTTTGACATGCACAAATATATAATTTATTTAATATATATATTATTTTAATGTAAATTATCTAATGAAAAGCTCAAAGAGGAGTGCATTCTTTAAGACAAAATAAGCACACTTTGAACCTACTGTATATGCATTGCCCATAAGCTAAGTGAGTTATTTTTCGTCACGTGAGATTTTCATTGCCATTTTCATGTCATGCACATTTCATAGTCAAGACAAAGTTTGCATACTTAATCTATCGCCAAAGGTTTGATTGAATCAAACCTGTTTTTCTTTAATGAATAAAAAAGGTTGGTCTCCTTATTAAGCATTTCAGTAATTAAGTATTCCTGCCTTTTGTAGCTGCAGTGACAAAGTTTTACAATCTCCGAATAACAGAAGCAATGCAGGAATTGGTATTTTTTGTTCTGAGGCAGCAAATAACCGCTCTTGGGTAGCCTGATGTGTTGTATGTTAACAAGCAGCAGGAAATGCTAGATCTGCCAGCTGGACTACAGTCAAATTTGATCATGAATAAGGTTTTGAGAAGCACATATTCAACAACTCCCAGCTAAGGGGCATTGAAAAAAACTGAGCCTTTTATTGTGCTGTTAAAGCCAAACGCTGCCACTGGGGAAATTTTAACTTTAATTACTTTCCTGTTGGCAGATCATACAAGTTGACATAAGGCATATGACACAGAACATGGAGCAGGAATTTGTTAAAGATAACATTAGCTGGGGGGTTAATTTGGAGGCAAATTAAAACAATTTTTATACACAAAATGTTAAAAGAAATATAACTTACAACACCATATTTATATAATATTATATAGAGGAATTTATTTCACTCCCTTTGACAGTTCTTGTTTAAAAAAGGCCATGTATCTGCTAACACTCCATAGCCTGATAGCATCAGCTAATTAAGGACATAACCTTAGGAAGGCTGCAGATCCAAGGTGGCAAATCAGTCCATTTTGCTTGTTTGGTAGTTTAGTAGCTAAATGAATCCACCATTTTGTCCAGATGCTTTTTTAAAGTTTCCAAAGGCTGTGCCTCTCTCTACTGTCTGACTGGAAAGTCTGTTGCAAACATCCAGAACTCTTTGCGTAAAGACAAATTTCCTTTTCACCATCCTAAATTAATTCAATTGTAGCTCCCCTTGTTTCTGTCTCTGTCCTTGTTTCACAACTGAATCTGAAATTGTCCCCATGGGTGATCCTATCTGTACCCATGAAAATTGTTAGAAACCTGGCTCAGATCCTCTCCTAATCACCTTTATTATAGAACGATGAGGATTTGTTACTTTAATACATCTGTCTATAACAACACCCAACTGACCAAGAATCATGCTACTTGCCTTTTTTTAACTCCTTCTAAAGCAATAATATCCTTTCTGTGGTATTTCTGCAAATAATATTTCAGATATTCTCTACCATTATGTTGTAAACCTTGAGACTAACGTTCCCTGATTTGAATTTAATACTCTTTGTACAGTATATTCCCAAGCATTCGGTTTGCTTTTTTTGTGTGAAAAGACATCAGCAAGGTTTCGTTTTGCCAGGATAAAACATTTTTCACGTTCTCATCTTCAGGACTCGATATGCCCCATTTGTGTTTTTTAAGTCTAACATAGATGCAAATGTCCCAGTCTATTGCAGGACACATGCACCAACAATTTAGACACACTAACTAACCAGGACAACAAGTCTTTAGGATCTTGATCTTTATCAAGAATAAGTGGGCTCTCTCATACTAGAGAGATCCAATCTTGGGGTAATCCACAAACCATTAATTCAGTCAAGCCAATGAATAAATTATGTATAGTGAATAAAAAGATTGTCTACAAAAAGTGTAGGGCAAAGTATTTTTTTAACTAAATATTTGGACTAAAAAGTAGAACTTACCTTCAGTCAGCAATAACATTGTACTTCTTTTCTCCCAGACGTGTAATCATTCCTGATTATATTTGCAAAGTAAAGACAAATCCTATCATCATGTGAGAAGCATGTTTACTTTTCCACCTTCTTTTCCTACAGATTGACCACTTTCTCCCGAGACTGAGGTCGTTTTTGATTGACGATACTAGTATTTCAAGGGTACAAGATACGGAGCTAGAACACCACGCTTAAAATGAGTAAACAAATGAAGAAAACAGAAATTTATGAAAACCCTGTAAATCTGTGAGTTGCACAGCTCACTCTACTATTACTAATAAGAATTGCTTAGATTTATATAGCGCTTTTCTGGACACTCCACTCAAAGCGCTTTACAGGTAATGGGGATCCCCTCCTCCACCACCACCAGTGTGTACCCCCACCTGTATGATGCGATGGCAGCCAGAGTGCGCCAGTACGCTCACCACACACCAGCTCTCAGTGGGGAGGAGAACAGAGTGATGAAGCCAATTCATAGAGGGGGATTATTAGGAGGTCATAATTGGTAAGGGCCAATGGGAAATTTGGCCAAGACGCCGGGGTTACACTCCTACTCTTTTCGAGACACTCCCTGGGATTTTTTAATGAACAGAGAGAGTCAGGACCTCAGTTTACAGTTTACCTCGAAGGACGGCACTTTTTTTGTTATAGCAAAGTGTCCCCGTCACTATACTGGGGCATTAGGATCCACACAGGCCCCAGTGCAATTTCTTTATAACAGACACAGAAAAGTATTATCATTGATTTTTCCACTCAGAAATATTTCCACCCTGAGAAGATGAATTCTATCCATTTAATATGACATTAGGTTCAATGAATGAAATCATATAAACAGCTTTATGTGATGGACTGGGCTAAAGGCTACAATGCTTTAGCAATTGTTGTGTAATGTAGCAGCTATTGTATTCCCATTTCATCTATCCTGCAATTTCGTAGAACAGATACCATATAAAGAAGAAATAGTTATTTTCCACTAAATTATTTATCTGTACCACCACAGGGGCGTATATAATACTTGCCACAGTTTTAGCTACAACCAAAATGAAAACTTTAGAGACCTAATACCATAACTAATGTTTAATGTATGAAAATATATTTGGAACTAGTCTCTGGAAAAAAAAAAGAAAAGGGCACATACAGATTTTTTTTTGCTTTGAATAAATGTCATTTCTTCCTTTTTTTCTCTAAAGGTTTTTTTCACAGTATAACTGGTATGAAGGCAACAGTAGAAAAAAGGAATAAAGTAGATAAGAAAAAATGAGTTTGCGATGATGGTACAGCACACTACTCATCTGCGTTAGGTTTTTGTTTGTTTTTTTACTGGTAGTGCGATGCAAGTATTGAAATCAATTTTAATTTAATTTTAAATTTATCTTCAAATGGGAAATGTCAGTTACAGTGCTAAATACCCTTTTAGTGCTGTAACCAGAGGGTGGAAAACCTGAATGAAGATTATACAGTTACTGGCTAAAGCATTTTTATTCCACTTAGGGACAACCGAAGGTGAAATTTGTGTTTTTCTTCAATAATTTTACTATTCTGCGTGGAGTTTTACTTCTGCGTATTCTTTTGCGGCTGGCTTATTCCAGCCAACCTGGAGCTGAACTGCGGGCATTCAAGGTGCCAAGCTTTCTGATCACAACTCCAGATGACAGAGTGAGTTAAAGGTAAAAAATAATTTGTAAACCTGCAAAACATCAGGTCTATTACTTGCCTTTCATAGACAGTGGGCGAGTGACAGCTCAATAAAGGAGAGAATAAATCTGTTGATACAGCAGCAGAATTGCCTGGATGAACTATTCAATCGAGCAGAGTCTCTGGGAGAAGGAGGCTGGAATCAGTTTCAAAACCACCCTCAGAGCAGGAAAGTCCTCACCACCCAGCTATACCTTTGAATCAGCATTTAGATAAGCCTTCAATTTCAAGCAGTGGTTACATTGTCACTTCTGTGCATGGCTTTATGTATCCCGCAAAGAAACATGATTATAATTCTGTAAATACCACTGCAATCAAATCCCAGAAACATATAATTTAAGCGTATTTCAGGGAGGGGATTGATTCTTGAGATATTTAGTTTAAACCTGGAAATTTAGTTAAATTGCCTGGTGAACTGTATAAGGTCATTTGGAACACAAGTAAACAAGATGACCTGTACCACTCTAAGTGCTGCAAAGCTGTTTCAGATAAAAGAAAGTCTTGGGCAATTACAATGAAGCTTCTCTGAAAAGAAAAAGAAGGCAGGCTGGCCATTATTTGAGCACAATCAAGGGTGAGGTTTTTATCACCTGTCTTCAGTGTGAGTTCTCAGTCCTTTGTGCCTGCAGGGCGAGCAGTTCAACTTGTGAGCCGCTGTTTGCACTAATGGTTGCAACTCTCACCTCAAGGGGTCTAGTCTCTTCTCCAAATTCAAATTCAATGATCTTTATTAACATGCCATACGAATCACAGTGTCAAGAAAGCAATGACACTCAGCAGAACATTTACAGACATTAATAACAAAAAACATACTATTATTAATACCAGACAATGACTTTACATGCCTTTCTCTCTACAATGGGTTCCACCTAGATACTTTATTGTGGGTTAAAGAAATAGACAAGCTGCATGACGTTGCTCCCTCTGAAAGACTAGCACAATGTCTAGATCTTGCTTAACTTGAACTTATTTGCATATAACCTCACGCTGGAAGTCCCTGACTGTTCTTTTCAAAGACAATTCCCAAACTCCCATAAACCTCCAAGCATGAGATTTTTCACTTCAAGGATCTAAGTGCAGATATAATTTATTTTAGGAGGTTAGATGGAGACCAATGTACGGTATATTAAATTGCACGTGACTGAGTTAATTTGCAGAAAACGTTCTTTTGGAAAGAGGTGTGGTTAGGTAACATTTTGCAATTGTAAAATGTTGCAACTAGGTCTTTTTTTCTCATCTTCAGAACACGATTAGCCTCCTTTTTCTCCATTTTGTAATGTTTTCCTTCTCCCCCAGTTGTTTTGTATTTCTATGCGGTAATTAAAAAAATAAATAATGTTTTAGTTCACTAAAAGACTGTGCCTTGAGCTTGGACAATGACATAATATGTCATTTTGATGGATATTTGACATGTACGACACACCAATGGCATGACGTATATTTAGAGTTTCTGTATCCATATACTGTACATTTCCACCAAGGAAACACAGACAGAAATAATCAGTTTATTCATGATTTACAAAATATAAATGATCCATACTAGTGTTTGTGGCTCCAGCTCCTTACTTTTTTTAATTAAAAAAAGTTATTTTTTGGCTTGCTATTGCCTGTCTGCGTAATTTACTGTTTTGTCCATTTTTCCACCCAAGCAGGCCCGGCATGTACCGTCTATGTGCTCTCAGAGAAATGTCTAATATAGAGCATCCCAATAATCTGTAAAACTGATCTCTTGGCTCTCATTGAAGGAGTGTGTGGACTGCTCCATCAACTCTCTTCTATAAAATTGATGGTTCCCCATATTCTTCCTTCCCTTTCAGTAACTTTAAAAGCTGTACAGTAAATTATAGATTTTTTTTTTACTTATTAGGTGTCCATGGGACGCACGTTTGCATGTTGGCATTCATATTTCCCAGATTCTGACTCCACCTTCAGGTCTCTCTTGTTGCAGAATCGTGCATCACTCCTTGATGTAGCAGAATGACTTCAGGGGAAAGGAAGCTCTTTCTCTGTCACGCGTCACATGTGGAAATGACAAAGCAACAACTGTGAGGCAAGAGCAGAGACACAGGACATACTGTGAAGGCACCAAAGAACAGTACAAGAGAAAGGTATCAGTTTTAATTTCTTAATATGGCAACCACATGCACTTAGCAGTCAGAGGGTCAATTACGTGCTTCTTAGTGTCTTGTAGAACCTCTATAACGCAACTCCAGTCCTCTTCCTAAGTCATTTAAAGAACCTTTTATTTGAAGGAAGGTGGTGAATGAAAATCTTACTTTGTCTTAATTTGCCTCTTGGTAGTGTTTTATCTGTTTTTTTCTCAGATGAGAGGGTCTGTCTATGAAAGGGGTGTTTTAAAAGTGGTATAATGTGCCCCTGAGTGTCTCATCAGGTAAATGTTTCTGTAATCAGTCGGCATCTGCAAAGTCAAGGGTATGCCACTGGTAAACTCTGATCAAAAGCCTGCAGAGTAGGCTTGAGGAATCCTAGTATAGCGGAGCTAGTTCGGGCACGGTGACGTCACCGCCCTCCCTGCGCGTAGCGGGGTCCCCAGCTGCCTGGGCTGAGGGAGGTCTCCTTTAGCTCATGCGGCCGGTTCCCTGTCGCGTTTCGCCAGAGACCCGAGTTCGCTCCCCAGGTGTTGTGGGATGAAGGTCCACCTAGACTGCTCAGGTGTTGAAACAGTTAATAAATGTGATCCATAACTGGCTTTACCAAACTGGTATATATGAAATAAGGGGGGGCTGATGGGGGACATCTTGCTATGTTTTATTAGAGTATGTAGTTCATCATTTAAATCGTTTAATTAAAGGTAACTGCAGGCCTTATTCTGTAACATTCAGATGGATGATTGCACAGAAGTTTTCATGCTTTCTTACACAAATTATTAAAACACTACCTGCACTTCAAAAACATTTTAATAATATGAGATGCATCACACTTTGAAGTTAAGTGCATTAAATGCAGATGTACCACAACGTAAACAGAAATATAAATGTAATTACTTTCATTCGGTGTCTAAGAGTTTCAATGCATCTGGCTGGGGATAATATTGCCAACAGGGTTTCAAGTCCCCTGGTCCCTGAGAAATATCTTTGGTAGCATAAAAGCTCAAGATGTAAACAGTACCATCCAGTAAGCATTAATTAAGATTCTGCTAAATAACAGATACAACAGGCTTAAATATGTCTTGTAACAGAGCCTGATAAATATGAACTCAAGAGAAAAGAGGATCTGAGTTCAGGTAATTTATAGTTTGCACCAATCCAGGGAATGTACCTTCCATTTTTGATTCTGAAAGCTATGAATCACTAAAAAAGGCCCCAGATTTTTTATCCTTATGGTAGAGGAAGTTATCGCTAAGGTAAAGCTTAGAACAGATTTGTTTCCTGCAGTTACTAGGACACATTCCTAGAGCAGAGGTGTTCATTAATCCATCTTTGCGTGTTGCCATCTTTGTTTAGGAACATGTTATTAAGTGACACAGCTCTTCAAATGTTAGAAAACGCCCTCTGAAAATGAAATCTAGATCTCTTGGCTATTATGACAATTTTGCTGTACAGACAGCTTTTTTCCATCATGGTATCAGGTTAGTGGTTTTAACATATGTAACAGTAATGGCTGACTGCATTCAAAAGATATGCCTTTTCTTCATCTCGATGGCTGTAAGATTTTTTTAATGAGAAACCTTACGTTTGTTTCTTTGCCTTGCAGCTGTATCTGTATCATCTGACCTCTGTAATTACATATATCAGGTTGTTTAAATAGATGGTTTGGGGTTCTTTTGTAGATAACGGCAGCAAGGAATCCTGTCGACAACAATGGTTCTTTAAATTTAATTAACACTGATGCTACTTGTGGCGTATTATGACATGGTAGGTGAAATGATCAATGATGTAATATCCCGTATGTTAGTACTTAATTATGTTAGTCACTCTAGCTCAATTAAGTATTTTTATAATGTTGTAACGGTTGACTTTCTGTCCTATCATGTGGTTTTAAATCCTAACCGTAATGAGTGTTTTAAGAAGTCAGGTCTTCCAGAAGGGTGCATACAGTAACATATTGAAAATACAGTACAGTGAAAAAAATGGTTTAATTTCTGTCCCTCAGTAGTATTGTATGTATGTTTGTAAAGTCCACAAAAAGTAGCCTTTATAAGATGGTGGCAGGCCAGGTCAGTAAAGAAGAAGGCCTCTAATCACTGTAAATAAACACACTGAGTGGATATTTATTAATTGGTTAATTGGTGAAGGATTAGAAAACACATTCTCACACGGGTGTGAATAAGATCTATTTATTTATGAAATTGATTAAATATATTGTTATTTCTGATATATGAAGTGCTTTATGGGATTAGGTGGTGGCAGGGCTATTGAATGTCAAGTCTTTGTGTACAGTATATCAGGGGAAAGCTTGCCACAGCGAAGACTCACAAGAAAGGTTAAAAATGAGAGGAAGTTTTTAGGCTCATTTAGTTGTCAGAAGTTAATTGATCGAAGAGTCTCATCTGGTTGTTTTTTGAAGGAAGCCAAGTACACAATCCTTTCACTACATATTTCGGAGTCATTCTGAGCCGCCTTACTCTGTCTGGGGCCTGTCACGCATGAATAGCTGATTAAGATGAATGTCATAAATGCCAAATGGATGTTTTTTTAAATCCTTCAGCTTGTGGATGCTGTGTCCTTCATGAAGTACCACAGCCTTCGTGCAAGTGACACCAAGCCTAAGGGTCTTTTTCATGTTGCAAACACAATGGGGTTTGCAGGGGTGCTCCACCAGGTATTGGAGCACTTTTGCACAATCGTAAATTAATTGCAAAGAGCACAGAAATAGCCCATACTCAAGTTGTTCAAGCAGGGAGCTGCGTCAGCATGCGTAGGCTGCAAAGGAACAAGTAAAGGTTTATTCCACGCTGAGAAGAGAAGAAAGGAAAGAAAGACTCCACAGCCGAAATATTGTTTCCCTTTTTTCTCTTTTCAGCATGGAATAAACCTTTACTAGCACATACTTGACCACCTAATGGATTCCAGAGGCCAGTCCTGCTGAGTGAAACAGAAGATGGAGCGTGCGTTGCATCCATATACAACCCGGACAGATGCATAAAAAAATCATTTACATTTGTCCTGGGATTTTTTACTCATCATTACATCCACTCATTATCTGGGATTGTGTGTGCACATAAACATAAAATTACACACACATACAGTTACAAAGAATGAATGTTGTTTTAAGTATGGTTTCAGGATGGTGAAGTAAGCATTGAGCCAAAACGTGTTTATTTCACAGGCGGAAATCAGTGGTTATACAAGGTTAACAATGTATCTTTTCCCATTGGGGCTCATAGTTGTGACCACAGAACTACCTGAGAATAGTCAATGTTGAGAACCACAGATATTTCACACTGTATTTAATCCATGTAAACAAGAGATTCAGTCATAACGTTAATTGTGTTAACTGATCCATCATTAAGACCTTTGTGAGACCGCTGAGGAAATTGTGGGTTTCATCACTATTGTAAAAAACACTTTGTATTTCATAAGATTCACTCTGAAAGAATCTGCGGTGTTGTGTATCAGTGGACAGTTATCAATGGTATTCCCAAAGAACAGCAAAACTCAAAGTACTCAAAACTGCCCATGGGATAAAAAGAGCACCTGATGCTTTCATTCAGTCTAAGATGTAGAGCAATAATTGACACATTCAAGATGTTTCTTTACAATGCGAGGAACACATATGCTCTGTGTTGTTTCACAACCACATCTAGTTACTCAGTTTTTCCAAAGGGTTTCTTTTCACTTTCCAAATATCGTATTGAGTAAAACGTTTGCGAACAGCAGGAAACAGAATGGGACAAAGGCTTTCTGTGCAGCTAGGCTCAATACCCATGAATGTAGATTGTTGGAATTTACAGAGTATTCACTTTGGTCCTGGACCGGCCTGCTTGTTGGTTTTTCAAGAGGGAGGAGTGTAGCTGGGGGGAGGATTTTTAACATAGCATGATTTTTGACTTTGCAACTGGTTAGTGAAATCAATGCTCTTCAGTTGCTTCTTTGGGAAAGCTGTATTGTGTGACATGTGGGGCTGCTAGTTTCGTGAGTGGTTGTTAAATTTAAAACCGCTACTAGTCCCTCATCTCATGCTGCAAGGCGCGAACAGGTGTTAACTGCAGCCTGGTGCTACCGGCTGCCAGAGAAGAGAAACTGGACCCCAGCCCAGCCCTCCAAGAAATAAACTTTCATGGGCTGAGTAAGAATTAGTTTTGGGCTGTGTTGTCAAGTGTCCCATAAACATTTAAATGCTGTCATCCCCCGGTGATCGCTGTCACAAATATATTTAGCAGTCATAAAGTATGCTTTTGCTGGATGAAACGGTTGAAAATAAAACTGAATCAATGAAGCTGGCGGTGTGAAGTCAAGGGTGCTGTCATCAGCAGCTGTCCCTGCTGTGCCGTTGTTGCAAAAGATCTGCTTCCCTGTGCTGAGGTAACAACTCTGAGGACACGGTACTGACTAAGCCGGCACTTTGAGAAGTGTGGATGGCTCCAGAACTTTCTGTGTCGCGAGCCATGCTTTCATGAAGCATGAGCTCAGTAGTCCATTCCTCAACAGTCCAACGGAGACAAAATAGGGATGCAGTATGATTTCTGAACAGTAAAAGAACAGGAAGTTTATCTATTGGTGGCACATTGACAAGACTTTGGCCGTTGCTGCATTGGGCTAAAATCTGAACTGTCACAGAGCGTGGTGGCTCAGATTCAACAGGAACATGGTGTCAGATGATATGGGGTCATTTTGGATTCTGTTTGTGTCTTACTGGCAGAAGGTGTTGGGTAAGTCATCGGTTTTTGCTTTGATACTATATCCACAATTTTGGTTCACAAACCAATACCAATGCCAAATGATTAGATACTGAATTAAGATATTGTCAATATCCAATTTAAAACAAGCACCTCTAAGGATTGAATGTAGTTGTCTTTTCCTCACCCTCTGCTGGCCCTCCCAGCCTTATTTACCATCCTTTACTGAAGTATCTCTATGTTACTGTATCATTCATTAATTGTTTCTGAATATTTAACAGATTCCTAACAAATCTGATACACCAGTAAAGCTTTATATATTTAGCTTTATAAATATATAGCTATATGAAGCTATATATATGTATATATTAAATTCATATATATAAGCTATATATTTATAAATATATAGCTATATAAAGCTTATAAAGCTTTCTATAGCTTTATATATTTATATAACTATACAGTAGTATAGCTTTATATATAGCAGTAACATATTCTGTTCAATATATAAGTAACATGCCTTATATTACCTTATACAACTAATATACAGTATCTTATGTTATGTATACCTTATATCAGTAACATACCTTATGTATTTTAAACATAAGAAAATAAGAAATATAGAAAATAGTACCTCGATAAAACTGGCTTTTACAACACTGATATAATAAAACTGCTGCTACATTTATCATGTCATACATTCCTCTTGTTTAACAAATTTTACTAGTTTGTATATTTTAGGTAATTTCCACATCGGGCCAGAGCTTATCCTGGTTTCTATGGTGTGAGGCAGAGAGAATATGTGACTGCCCCACTCAGCAGGGTGCCAGGCCTTCACATGGAATTACTCCAAGCAGTGCTGGTCCCCATTTATACAGCTGGGTGGGCTAGAGCAAGCAAGGACAACAGCAGGGGTTTGAACCACACCCCAACAGTTATGGGAGCAGAAACGTACTCACTACGCTATTTTGCCACCCCCAGGTGTCTGAACAGACTTTATAAAAACATGTATTGTATTTCATTTCATAAACTGCTGTTAAATATTCATAGAACATTACCAAAGTGCTCCACTGTGTGAACGTTTGCATGTTATGTGAAAATATCTTTTGATTTAAAGAATGAAGCAGCATTTAATGACACACGCATTCTCCTTTTCTGTGTTAGAAAAAAAAAACAATTATAGGGATAAGCCATAAACATATTGACAATTCCATCCAATTATAAAATTAAAAATATGGACCTATATTATTATTTTGGGGTAAAATAAATTTTTGATTCTGACACATGCAGTCATGGTTTTCAATTGTAAAGCAAAGAAACACATCTAACTTCGCTCTTTGAAAGGCCATGATTCCTTATCTGTCTATTATCATAAATGTAGCCCTACAGAAATCAATACAGGATCAATCCCAGAAGGTGTCCCAGCACCTAAAAGCAGTACTGGACAGGTTTGCACCCTAGACTACACACCATTCCATTCATTCTGTTTAGCATCTCTTCAGAACCTTCACACAGAAGGCACTCCAGTACATAATCAAGTCTGGGACCCAAGATCTGTAAAGCAGCAGCCTTAATTTCCATGCCACCATACAACACCTCCTTGAAATCCTTTTAAGGAAAAAGGAAGTAAGCTTGTGGATAAGATTGTCCTGTTACTGTTCATGTTCTGTTACCTGCAACGGGATTATGAACACAGCTTCTGTCGTGAATGAGTCAAACTCTTGATATTGAGAAGCTTTAATTGAAACAGTAAGAACAGAATATATATTTTTAATTAAGGTAATTTGATGCAACAATCTACAGGATGTTTACAATTGCTTCCTGAAGTGTTTTGTAAAAGGATCTGCTGTGCAGGGCCATCGGCATCGACTGTTATGAAGTAATTAGGCTGACTGCGTGCTAATTTAAAGTCGTCACTTGATATTTCACTTTTGCATTTGGGAGTCCAGTAATTGCTATAGCGGATGCGAGCTTTTCATCCGCATGCCTTAATGCTGTCATTTCAGGGCTTGAAATTTCTTCTTGACACATTACCATGACAGCTACATGAGTTAGTACTGAGACTGGGACACCAACTGGGGGCAAAGACGTCTCTGAAAATGGCAGTGGACGATGAAACTGAGAAAGCGTACCAGACAGGGAAGAGCCTTGAGAGCACGTGAAAGGATCCATATCAACGGCACCAGCTGTTGAAGAAACTCTGTAAGGGCATCCAGAGGTCAAGGTTAGCACTGGAAAATGTCAGGTCGCCACAGTTACCCCAGGAGTGCTCATCATCTGTATGTATTTTCTGCCTTGTTCTGCTAGAAATGACAAATATTTTTTTAGAGACATTTACAGGTTAAAATCTTGGGGGGTGGGGGTGGCATGGTGGCACACTCATTAGTAGTGATGCGCGGGTCGTGTCACGATCGTCATCCCTCCTCTCGTATTTTAGTTGAGTATGTGCACCCGCCCCCTGTTTTATTTAAGCCTGGCGCTCTCACCATTCCTGGCTCAGTATTGGGAGATGGACGCCCGGAAGCCCGCCTACCAGCGGGTCCAGGCGTGACCCGATGGCATAGGCTTCACCATGGCGTCCTGTCCCTCTGAGTCCGGGGCTCGGAGCATCCGGCCTTGTTACTCTCTTTTAACTCCTTGCTCCTGTTCCTGTCCCGTTCCGGTTTTTAACCCTGACTGTCTCGGATGGATCCCACGGTTCCACAGAACCCGCACCTGCCCAGCCCGATCTAAAATCTTTTTAACCCGAGCCTGCCTGACCCACAAGGGTGAGTTAACCCGCGCATCACTACCGGTTAGCCTTGCTGCCTTGCAGCGCTGGAGCCCTGTGTTTCAACTCCTGGGCTGCTATCTGTGTGGAGTTCACGTGTTCTCCCTGTGTCTGCATGGGTGTTAAATGAATCAGCTTCTGGGAAAACTGTCCCTGGGGTGAGTGTGTTTGTGTCTGTCACTGCCCTGTATCCTGCCTTGCCCATGTTGCTTGCTGGGATAGGCTCCGGTTCCTGCACAACCTGTACTAAATAGCTATATAAGTGGTTAGAAATGGGTGGATGGATGGAATTTGAGGGGATTAAGACAATGTAGTTACTGCAATTAGATTACCAGGTCCTGATAACAGTTATCTATTACTTGCAAAGATTTGTGAGGTGAGGCATATGGTAAATTTGCAACCTTTTCCTCTCACAGCACATAAGGCTTTGCAATGAGGGCAACACATTTAGAAATAGTCCATATGGTTTGCAAAATTGACCGAAGTCAGGCTAAGCATCTCATGGAAATAATCACAACGTATCATTCCGCAAAGCACAACTATCACGTCAGTGTGGTATTACAGTTCTTTTCTGATTCATGTGTCCTAAAATGACTGTGTGACATACAGAGTAAACCATCACTGTTTCCCTTTATAAAATGAACAACAAAGCACAATGCCTTCTAAACATTATAACTCTACCTACAACAAGGGCATCACTGCTGAGAGTCAAGATAATGAGCATTATAAGCAGACACTGTAAGATCTCCATTTAACAGGTCTGAAGTACAGTATGAAATACAGCAAAAGGGAAATAATAAATCTCATACATGTTCCGTCATTACCATGCTCATCATTGCTGTAATTAGTTTAAGTATTGCAACACTCCTTGAAGTAGCCCTATCTTTCCAACAGACCATTATTTAAAATGATCCAAATTTAAAGAAAAACACCACGATGTCCGTGACATGCATTTGACACTGTAAAACTTTACAAATGCTTTGACTCATTATACAGTATACAAGTCTTTTTAATCACCAAACTATTAACACAATGAACCAGACTTATTTGCAAAAATCAAGGCTTTAAACATAATTCACCGTATTTAAATAACAAATGCAAAACATGTAACCATTTGGTCAGTTTCCTATCATATGTGTGATATGAATATCTATATTTCATATGAATATATGTGTAAAAGGAGACATACAGTATTCGTAAAAAAACTCAAATGCAGCAAAGTTTGTAAGAGTGTTTCAGATGTTTTCCAGTTTATTTGGCAAGACAGTGTTGAGACTACATATGTATTCACACTGCTATCCACAAAGATCCTTCTAATACTTTAGAACCTCTTACTCTCAGTAGTACTAAATATAAAACATTCAGCTTTTAAAAAAGCCTGTTATCATTGGGACCAAAATTTATCTAAAAAAAAGAAACATCCTCCAGCATGCAATCATAATACTTTGAAGTATCAAATAATATTTAATTGTTTTACACAACCACCTACACACATTCAAAGCAAAAACCTAAAAGAAAGAAGTTAAAGGCTAATATGAGACAAAAATGGAAAAGACATAATTAAGTGTAAGTATTCAAACCCTTATTCAGTTAAGTGAACCCTAATCCATAACGAGCCACATAATTAGTCGAGTATTAGTTGCATTTATTCACATGATTTCAGAATAAATACATCTGTCTCTGGCGTAGTCGATAGCACAATCCGAGGTCCGAAAGCCGAAGATAAACAAGCCGGTGCAAAAGTACAAAAACCAGAAGCAGAGCCATAAGCCGCGAGGAAGCCGAGAGTCAAAACCAGAACGAGAACTTAAGTACTGTACCAAAACCAAAACACCAGGAGACGTAGTAGAAAAACAAACCAGGATCAGGAAGCCAAAAAACCAAGTAGTAAGCATAAATGAGAATGGGAGTATCTCTAGCCAGGAAAACCCTAATACTGAGCACAGGGGAGAGTGTGAAGCAGCATTAAATAGGCTGGGAAAAGGGCTAATTGGGAACCGTGCTGGAATGTGAGGTGGAATGCTGAGTCCTCCGGGGGCGTGGAGTAACAGTCAGGTTGAGAGTTTCAAGCAAAGATTCAACAACGTAGACCAAGGAGCTTTCAGAACAACTAAGGGATAAAGTTGTAGCAAGGCACAGATCAGAAGAAGGGTCTAAAAACATTTGAAGACTCTTAATATCTCTTCGATCACGATAAAGTCCATCACGAAAAAGAGGCTGTCCCTCCACACTGAGCAGCTGGTGAGGGAGGCCACTGTCAGGCCAATGGAGACTTTGAAAGAGCTGCATAGTTCCATGGCTAAGATTGGAGAAAATGTCCATTGGTCAACAATATCTCAGTAAATCCAGGTAGGTAAATTTTGACTTCCAAAATTGTCCATGTATTGTCCAGTCCATCACTGGGGTTGCCCTCCTATCCATACAGGACATTTATGACAGACTTGAGGTGCTTGAGGAAAGCTCTAAGGATCGTCAAAGACCCCACACACCCAACTACAGATTGTATGACCCTCTACCATCTGGAAAACGGTCCCGGAGCATTCGGGCCCGGACTACCAGACTCAGAGACAGTTTTTACCCTCGCACTATCAAACTATTAAACTCCCAGCCTCTCTCACCTACAATTGGAACCTCACAGTGCCTCCTCTTACCAAAAACTCAAACACACATTTGATCACGATACCTCTACCTCAGGTACCTCTATCTGTCAAGAAGCTCACTCCCCATAATTTTCTGTCCAGTTTATTTCATTCTGTTGATGTATGATTTTGCACATCTGATGTTGTTTTGCACATTACCTGTTACCTGTTGTTGTTTTGCACATTGCCTGTTGTTGTTTTGCACACTACCTGTTGTCTCTGTAGTTCTTTTCTTATACAATTGTATGGTTGTTTTATGTACTACTTATCTTCTGAGAGCTAGCTAAATAGCATTTCATTATACCATATACCTGTATATGAGTATAATGACAATAAACTTGAACTTGAACTTGACTTCACACCTATATTCCCTGTCTTTTGTTCTCCCAGGCTTCATTAAGTGCTGGTTTCCCCCTGTCTCCCTCACACTTGACGGCAGCTTCACAGCAGAGACATTGTGTCCTTTTGCTTTTCCTTTGTGCAGAATGAACCTTTACCTGTTCCTTTGCAATTTTCAAAGGTGTCTTGTAAAAATCTCAAATCATGCATAGCGTTTACAGTACACAATTACAGTAGTGATACTACAAACATATGGCAAAAGCTTTCGTTGTCAGATTAGACAAAAGTGTAACCTTTTCATCTCAATGCAAAGCATTACATCTGACACAAGCTTAATAGTGCAAACCTGAGTACATTACTCAGTCAACCCCATCTCTGTCAAGCATGGTGGTGGCAGCATTACGTTATAATCTCATGGACCTGAATATGTATGCAATCAGCACATTTCAGAGTTTTTGCTTTTAGTTTTTACTGATGTTTACTGTAACTTTTCTTACCCCTAGAATTCTTCAGTTCGAGCATTCAGGTGTTGAATTAAATATGAAGCCCCCAAAACTGTGCATAATCATGTTCTAATTTCACAAAATATGACACAATAAGAAGGGTCTGAATACTTTTGCAAGGCATAGTATAGGTAGCTACTGTACACGAGTATAATACATACAGTATGTATAAAGATCTATCTAAATCAGTACATAATACGAATTCCTTGCATGTATGTAGGATAAAATATTCATATATACTATGTACAAAATTCCATAACACATTCACATTCACATTCATGTTTCAGGCACTATTATATGAATCCAAATTCTGATTTTCTTTGAATCATGACTGATATAATTACAGAAACCATACTTAAATCCTAAACTACATTTATTTTTAAACTCACATTCCATTACCCATTGTTGATTAATAAATAAAATGATTAAAAGGTCTTTACTCTGTCTGTGAGAGCAAGGAAACGGCAGACCCTGCTGCTGTCTTAGGTATTTCTGGCCAAACAGGATAAGCCAGGAAAATACTGAATGAGTGTTAAAGTGAATAGTTTAAGATCTGGTGATCAGTAAATAGGTGGGAATAATTGATTGAAGAGTGGGAAAAGGCTTGAGCTATGGAGCGAATAGGGTTGAAGACTGTGCTGCCTGATGATTTTGGGAATGATAATGGTTTGATTTTTGAAGACAAAGTGAAACCTGGGTGTCATGCAACAAGCTGGGAATTAATGCTCCAATTTCCCAGCCATGAATACCTGGTAATGGGTAAAGAATTGGTGAAGGTGCTTCTGAGAGCTGAAGTATGTGAGAGTTGAACTAAGAAAAGACCAGTAGGAGAAAGAGGGTTGTGCAGTCTTCCCTCAGAAGGGACCAACGTGTGTGTGAGCTAGGATCCTGGTGGTTGTCTGAAAGAACACATAACAATGGGGACAAGCCACTTAAAATGTAAAACAACAAGGTGGTGAGCTGACATTTTAAGGGTGTTAAAAGGGTCTGGTGGAGTATGGGTCAGTGTTGTCACAAGTACATACAGGTTAAACCATCTTTTAACAATATACACTGTGACAGTTGCTGTGAAACATTAGAAAGATACTGTGTTTCATCACCAGCATGAATATGATGGTTATACCTATAAAGACTGTTGTGGCTAAGTTGTCTTTTCTTGTGGCTTCATCTGAAAAAGTCCTCAAATTCATCACACCATGTAATGCACATTAGAGGTAACTTAAGCCACACCGGATAACCAGGCAGTTCATAATTGTTGACCCACATGACTCTTACATTACATGACTCCACAAGGGATCAGTTTCTGAAACAATAATAAATTAGAAAAGGAATTGAATTAATTAATAATGCCCCAGGGGGGAGGTATCAGTGTTCAGTGTAAGATAACACTAGAAATAAGTTTTTATTTTAAAAAATCTAAAATCCTACTCAAAGTTCTGAGCCACAACTAGGGTCGTATGTGCTAGTTTTAATTAATATGTTGGTATGGCAAGCTCAAGGTGTTTAAAGATGAAAACATAAAAAGCAAAACCTTTATAGTAATCATTCATCTGTAACGTAGAAACATGTTTATTCTAACAGAAAGGTGCACAAAATTACTACATAGACAAATGAAAGGATTGTGCTATGGTTTATGAGTTCTGTGCTTTTCTCTGTTAAGTGATTACTCATGTGATGGTTAGAAACTGTCAGGACATGCCCCTGGAGACAGAATGGCATTGTGAAGCAAGGACACACCATACTGCCAGTGGCACAACTAATATTGCTGAAGGGTGAAGATACTGCCTCTCCACGCTTGCAACTCCTTTAACAGGCAACATTAATGAGGTCAGAGGGTAATGTCAGGTCCACTGTGAACTGAAGAAATATTCTCAAATAATGATTTAAACTGTTGCTAGATGGCATTTTGAGGCTTTAAGGTTGGAACTAATGTTAATGTGCCTCAGGAGTACTATGTCCAAGGCGACAAAAGACCATATATCTGCCAAGTGAGACAATCAACTGCAAGAGTCACAACTGCTTGTGACTGCACTTTATCTGCTGCCATGAAGACTGATCTGTCTTTACCAGGAAGAAAGAATGAAGGATGTGCAATCATAGAAAACCCGACCTGTTAGTGGGAAAGTGACAGCAGCCGGCTGGAGCACAGCTGGTTAGGGGGAAATTGGTGGGGCTACAGAGAAGCAGTACCAGGCTGGAACATGTACTGGCTCTTTATGTCACAATTGTAATCCCTGCCCTCTTAAGGGCGTGCTGGCTCTTTCACATTTGACCTGATCTCCTGCACCTGCCTCCTGTTCCCCTTTAAAAGCCAGACGCTCCCACTCTTCCGGGCTCAGCTTTGGAAGATGGACGCCACAAGGCTTGCTTATTTTCCAGGTTGTCTTTTCCCCGGCGCCCTGACCATCTGGGTCCGGGGCTGGGAGCGCCTGGCCCCCGATACCCTTTTTTATTCCCCCGACCCTTCACCGGATCCCGCTCCGGCTTTTAACTTTGTCTCAACTTTGTCACTGATGGACCACCCAGCTGCATACCTTGGATCTCCTACAAACACCCCTCAGACTTGTTTGCCTTGGACCATGCCTCCCCGAGCTCCGGCGCACCTTGGACACGCCCCTGTTCTTCTTCCAGCCCCTATCCTAGTCCTTTTTTCCCCGTGTTTCTCACTCCCCTCCAGATTATGCCGTCTGCATAGGGTCCTGAAAGATGCTTCTTAACACTTTAGTGTTATAAATTTGTTTCATAGTATGGTACGTTGTATGGATGTGGTTTTTTTATGAGTGACATAGTAGAACTTAATAAGTGCTTAAGTTAATGAGTGATGGTCAGTGCCAATCTAAGGCCTACCTGGGTACTTATTACCTGTTGTCATTAATAAAAAGTACATGCATATCTTACATATTTCAGGATTAAGGTCTGTATAATGCACATTGTATGTGTGTTAACACTCAACAATCTGTATTTCCTACACATGGCTTTTCACTCTGTGTGTTTGCTTTCTGTGAATATGAAAAAGCCAAGGTACTCAAAAGACTCACTAGACAAAGAGATCAGACAAGCACCAAAAAAATCTTTTCTTTTGAGCTCAAGCATGAAATTGCCAAATCAAAGACAACCCTAAGTCCAAAGGGCACACACATTCTTATCTCCGGCTTCCAAAGCTAGTACATTATTTCATCTTCAAAAAGTCCAGACATGCTCGCAAAGCAGAATATCGCTCCTTTAACCCTCAGCACTCATGGAAGTATGTCCATTACACTGCTCCGTCCCCATTACGGCATTGTGATGCTGTCCTGCAGCCACAGGCAAGCAAATGCCACTGTATCCTCTACTAAACTCAGTCGAGCTGCTGCAAAGTCAGCATGTTCCTCCATCCAAACCACAATGTATTGATTTGGAAGCCATTATCCCATAGCTACCACCAATGTCATGGTAAGAGGTCAGGAAGGCCTAACAAGACAGTGGTCTCCAGCTTTCAAGGCAAGTCATTTAAACCTTCACCAAAAGTTCCAGACCAGGATTCTATTCACTCAATTAATTAATCGAGTGTTTGGATTCTGAGAAACAGTCTGGTTGAACACAATTTCTGCTTCTAAAATACCCGTCCATCAACTATACTTCTTATGTCGCACCATTTAAACATTTTCTGATGACTGACGATTAATTTTGGTAAATAATTACATTGTTTTATTTTTGGTGGGTTTGATATACTTGGAACCAACATGTATATGTTAAGAAATCATTTTAAACAGAATGACTGTAACTTCTGCATGATTTGATTTAATTGCACTGTGTATTGTGAGTTTCAAACTGTGTATGTTACTTTTAAACATACACCTAAGTAAGGTGTATGTTTAAAAGTGAAAATAAAATAAAAATTATTTTAAATATTTCTGCTTTCTTCCAACACAAGAAGGTACAACTTGCAATTCTGTGTAATATTATGCTGATGTAATATTGAAAATCATAAGTACAGATGCAGATACCACTTAAAACTTCATCACAAACTTCATTCCAAAGATATATTAGCGTGTAATTTTTGCATAACTCTTTTTTAAAACATGGTCTGAGCCAACTGTTGTATCTGTTAGAGACTATTATGTAATTTAGTTAGAGTAACATGGGACTGAGGTTTTTGTAAATGATTAATTTTTAGCATATTGGTTCCGGCTCAGGATGATGTTTTTAAAAATGATTAAAATGACGTTCTTTTGCTGACTAAAGACTTGGTAATTTTGTGGTGTCATCTATATTAAATTAATTTACCCCTAAGGGATCTGTCATTCTTAATACTACATGACAGAACTGTGTGCAATGCATATTTTGTACCTTTTAGCTTTGTTTTTGTGAAAAAAATGTTTTGTCCTGTGCTGTGTGTTAAAACAGTGAGGATGGTCTATAGCACTGTTGTTACTGTTCCTGTGATTTTAATGCTATCATTGTCTGTGAGAAAGATACAGCCCACCCTTTAGGCCTCCAAATAATTACCACATTGAGGGCAAATTGTGGATATCAGTGGACAGGCCTCATCACGTTCTACACCTTCACTTGAAAGCATATATGTTTTAGAAAAGTTTTACATAGTGGAGTCTTTGGTTTTGGCATTTTGAGGAATATTCTATTACAGTTTTTTAACCACTCACTAGTTGCATAAATGAAAAAGTGAAGATTAATTGATCTCTTAGGTTTGCAATTGTTATTGGCTAAATTGCAGATGGTTTTGCTTGAGACATATTTTTTTCATTTTTGATCCTGGTTTCCATCATGCATTCTGTGCTCTCATCAGATATATTTTGTAATTGTGGTATGACGATCTTGGTTTTCTTGTTTTGTACAGAAGTCACCTTTCGTTCCTGAATATGTATGTGTACAACTAACTGTGATGCTTCAGAGCTCTTTCTTTAAGAAATATATATAGTATCACGGGTAATGGAAGTGGCTATTGAGGTGTCTTAAGAATCTAGAGACAATGGTCAACACCTGGCTAGCATCAATATCTGCAATTCTCTGGATCTCCAAAGCAAGAAAGGAACTATGGTGTTTGCTGAGTTGTTTGGGGTCTAAAACACATTGATCAAAGACTTTCATCTGGTACCATGGTTAATCATAATAAGTTCTGGAAAAATGATTACAAGTCATCAACAGTCCAGAAACACAGGATAAAAAGATAAACATGGAGAGAACAGAGGACAGAGAAGAGAGGGCAGGGGGAAAAAAAGGAGTAGGAGGTGAGAGGTCCTGCTTCAGATCAACCTTAAGGACCAAATTTGAGTTGAGTATCTGAACCTTGTTCAAACAGCTTGCCATTCTGTTGTTTTTAAGAAACTCTGGTTTCCTGTGAAGAGGATCCCTAGGTTAAAAAACAGTCTCTCCTGTTTAGTGGATGCGTTCTGTAGCATATGGAGATAAGTTTCCCATTCTCCAACCGCTCGGGGAATATTCTTGGCATATCTTTGCAATTTAGGGGTCATGATTATTTTTTTTACTCGTTATTTAACCCGTTCAGTCAATTTTCTGCAATTCCCTGTTTTTGTAACCTCTTATTGTAACAATACAACGAAACAAAAATAATGTCCTTACAAAGGTAAAATGTTGTAGGCATACAGTACCATCCATTTGGCTCTTTTATATTCATTGTTGTGTTTCCAATTGAACATGTATGAGTGTAACTCACTATACTCATTACCTACCAAACTAGAAGGGCCTCATTTGTAAACTTTCTTACAAGAGGCTTTTCTTATATGAAGCTCTCCAGCTGTTATCTATGGATTTACTGTTGCCTCTCAACATATTTGTCTCACAACTCGCTGTACCAAAATGAACTTGCATCAGATCACCTGGCAGGGTGACCACTATCCCAGAAGTCTTAAAAATGGACACTTTATTTCTATGCTATTTAAATTTATACATCTGAGTTTTATTTAAAGAGATGCTTAGAGGTGTGAATAAATGCAACACATTTGTTTTCTGTTTTTTTTTTGCTCTGTGCAATGCTATTATGATTACAATAAAACATTCTGATATTTTTAAGTGCGATACACTATCCAATCCGTAATTCATTCTACTATATGATGTGTTTCCATTCTATTTCACCAGGGGTATAAATAATTCTGGAGGGTACTGTAAATACACATTTATGCAAATCTAAAAGGTAAATTGTAATAAAAAACAAATCAGTTAAAACTAAAAAGTAAAATAAAAAAATGACAATTACAAATTTCAGTAATTTGACTAAAAAAAGAGAAACTAGCCAAAACACAGGATAGATACTGTGTATCTCTTTTTCTTTTTCTGATTGTATTCCAGACATAATAATTACTCAAAGACTTCCCAGAATTGCTTGTGCTATTTCTCAGTTTAAGTCTGCTATGTAATATTTGTTGAATAGCTGTTTTGTTTTTCCAGTTGTACAACAGGAATATACAGAAGTTCATATTGGAATGTTATGTTTATTATCTATATAAAAAACTGGTTTGTCTCAGGTTTTTGTAACAGCCCCACAAACTTTGCATGGAATTTTACTGTGCTGCAGTAGAAAGCAGTGAAATGGAATGTAGGTAAATTTCTGTGATTACTGTAAGGGAATAAAATCACAATTAAGCATAAAAGTATATCATTATCTGCTTTTGTTGAACCTCAGTGTTATGTAACACCCGTTCTTTAACACAATACTGTATTTATACTGTCTTGATAGGGACCATTGAGTCTCAAGCGCCTGATACATTTTCCCACACTGGAAGAGATAAAGTTTATGCTTAGTGGGTCCACTAAAAAATAGAATTGGCAGCCCTTCTAAGTGCATGCCAACCAATGCAATCTTCTGTCATTTCCATAAACATCATAATTAGCTTCATAATTATCATAATATTGTACAAAATGATGCTCTTCTGTTTTGTCAAATGGGCCATTTAGCAAAAGCATTTGATTTGCTGGTTTAACCGTGAGTTGAAAGAGGGCAGAGAGGCAGGTTTCACGGTAATATGTCCCACTGCACATAACAGATGTAAATGTCCATGGTCTGATGAATATTTGAATTGTTAAGATGCAATACACAAGATATGACATTCCCATCAAAAATAAACTGCAGTTAATTGTTGACCCACTTTGATTTCCATAATGATTTCTCATGCACCAGATGAGAAACCTAGCATTTAATTTGCCTTTAAATTGCTGACAGTGTCAATCTTTGATTTATGTTGTGTCAACCAATGACAGCACAGAGGAGAGGATGGCTTAAGAGAGGAGAGTCATGAGTTTGAGAACGGATAAAGGTGAAAAGTGAGAAGAGTCTATTATGTCCATCTGGCCACTTCTAGTACTAAGTAGCTCATTGAGTCAAGGATCTCAAGAAGCCCAAACAACAACAAAAACACATATTACACTTACACATACACAGTGCATATTATTCAACCAATGAAAGGTCTATTACACTTTGTATTTACACTCACTTCCATATTCTACTTGCACCATCCAAGATGTACATATCGAGGTGCCTAATGGCCTCTAGATCCAGCAGGCTCTATTTAGAAAGTGAACAGTAAGACATTTAATGCTTTGAAGAAGAAATCCACTGGGTTGATCATGTCAGTGCCTTTGAGAATTTTGAGTACTTGGATTACTAGGATGCTGAACCCACTGGGGAATTTAGGGAAAGATGAAGGAAGAGCAATATGGCTGTCATTACACCCGTCATTCTGTATCTTAACAACTGCTTGTGCTGGCTTGGGAAATCGCTCTGATGTTCACTAGTTCTGTCTTACTGCTACAGTGAGTCAAACGAGTGAGTTTGAAGAATCACAGCAGTGATAGTGGTTTTTAATTTACATGATTTGAAGAGATTAGATACCCAGACATGAGTGTTCAGACTCTGCCATGGTGGTCTTAATGAAAACGTGTAACCCTAATTATGAACCTTCATGCTTCTCTTGCTGTACTTATACATTTGCTACGTAGAGGTCATTTAACACACCTGCAGTATGTAGTACACTTACTGAGAAACTTGCAAGTAAAACCATTTTTATTTTTGTAAATTCTAATCATGAATCCACAATAGTAGGATAAACGTTGACTGTATCCAGCCCAGAATGATATGTGTATGTGTACTTACAGGCTGATCAATATAACATTTCTATGTTTTGTACAAACGGAATCCATTTTCTACACTTTTGCACCCGGAGGACTAAGGTGTAGACATAAACATCTTAAACCTTATTTGAGATCATAACACTGCAATAATGTTTTGGTTTGGTTTGTCAATATTACCACAGTTTTTTTAAGCAACAGATATCTAATTTTACACTGATGCTTCATCCACTTTGTTTTCAACTTCTCAAATGCAGATAAATATGTTTTGGGAATTCCCCTGATGCTATAATTATGTAACATATTATATGCATTGATGCCATGACATAAAAATACCTGTTTCAGCACTATGTCTCTTTTAAATATATGTGCTTATGATATAATAAAGTCCATGACACTGAGAAGATTAGAGAAGCATTCATTGTATAGCACTGTGTGAACAGGACAGATCATTAAATGCCTATGGATAAGGTGTCTCTCAGAGCAACATGGTGTGAACACAATGTGTCCTGTAATAATAACAATTAACATTATCATAGGCTACTGTAGGAGGGCTAAGGGAAGTGCTGTTTACCCTGGAGAAATAGAAAGATGCTAACAAAGTCCTGTATGAGTAAAGGTCTAGACTGGAAACATAATTCACTTAGAGGTTAAAACTGATCCCTGTAATTTTTAGATCTTTATCCTGCTTTTCTCCTCTAGGCATTCTGTTCAGGTCAGGTCTTGATGCATCCAATATCCTATATACAGTAGCAGCAGTGTGGAGGAGCAGTACGGAACTGGGCCAGGAACTGGAAGCGTGTCTTCCTGACAACCAATTGTATAGTCATATATTTTCTGAAATGGCAATGTCACTGTTTTAGATATTTCAACTGCATTTATTTTCCCTTTACAGCAGATGACATAATTCTCTGTGATGCTGTCAAGCAATCACTGTTAGCCTGTTCAGTTAATTTTACTGAGGAGTCAGTGTGAGAGGATGCTGAATTGCTATATTTGACAGCAGTGTTACTGGCCTGTCTCATCTGATCTCAGAAGATAAGGAAGTCTGGACATAGTCAGTACTGGGACAGTGTAACAGGGCGACCAAATTTAGAATGTGAAAAGAAGGGTGGAGGAAATTAAGGAATTTATTGCATCTGTGGACACCAATTACTATAAAAGACATGCAAACTAGAAAGCAGGTTGTCTACACAGGCCCTCACAAACTAACAGCGAGACCCAAAATCCCAGGGCGAGATCGGTTGAGACACTGTGGTATTTAAAATAATAATAATAATAATAATACACTTTATTTTATATAGCGCCTTTAAAGGTGGCTTCTCAAAGCGCTTTACAGGATGACAACAACAATAAATAAGAAGAATACACAAGATAAAACACAATTACAATATATAGAGGAGACTGTGGATGGTGGTACTAAGAAAAGCAGAGAGGTGAAGAATGGAACCAGTTAAGTTAAGGCTTTTCTGAAGAAGAGGGTTTTAAGTCTGGATTTGAAGGAGTTTAGAGAAGGTGACTCTCTGATATCCTTGGGGAGAGAGTTCCAGAGCTTGGGGGCATAACAGGAGTAGGCCCTGTCACCCATACAATGTAGACGGGCTTGGGGGACAGCAAGGAGAGCAGAATTTGAAGAGCGAAGGTTGCGAGGTGGGAAGTAGGGCGATAATAGTTCAGACAGGTACTGAGGTGCCAAGCCATGCAGAGCCTTATAGGTGAGCATGAGGATTTTAAAGTCTACATGGAATTTGACCAGAAGCCAGTGCAAGGACTCCAGGATAGGAGTAATGTGAACACTTGCACTAGACCTGGTCAGGTTTCTGGCTGCTGAATTTTGGACATACTGCAGTTTGTTCAGAGTAGATTTAGATACCCCAGCGAGTAGAGCATTACAGTAGTCAATTAAAACTTATAGGTTACGTTAAAACAATTATCTCTGTGTATTTTGAGTAACAGTCTCGATTGTAGCCGAGTCAGCCTCTGGTAAGGAAGAAGATGGCTTTGGGTGGACTACCAAATGGGTTCGACCGAGCTTCCACTGTTCCTATCAGGTTAACTGGGGAGCTAGACATGCCTTCATTCAAATTAGCATCTGATTGAGAAGGCACCATAACATTTTGGTGGTCCGTTCGCTTACTCTTTTTAATACAGTATGAGTAGGTTCCCCTGCTGTGCTACCAACTAAGGGAGATCAGTAACAGATGGGAAACCTTTAAGGAAAACAAAGCTGCTACTGGCAGTGGCGTTGGTGGAGCAGTAGGTGGACAAACATATCCAGGTCAATGCCAGTGGAGGCACTGTCCTTTGGTTAAAACATTAAAATTAGTTCTTGACTATTTCTTCATTAAAGATTCTGTGGTACTGGTCAAAGGAAGAGGTGTATGATTCTAATTTCTTCTCTGGGTCTGTGAAATTTGGCCTTCTTAATGTTCCCCTAATTTGAATTGGACAAAATAATTTCTCACTTCTCTCCCTGACCTGTTGTATTGGGGCATTATGGCAGCTGTGTAGCACCCAGGTGGCATTTCTTAAGTGGTGGATGAAAAGGGTCTCTTTTTATACTTCATACTTCATGATGAATCATTCAGGATAAAAAATAACAACCATTGGAAATTCAGAACATTAGTTAGCACAAACGAATATTAATTTACTTTCCAAATAAATCCATCCATCCATCAAATCCACTTTATCCAGTAAATGGTCATGGTGGACCCGGAGCCTATCTTAGCAAGCAATGGGTACAAAGCAGAATACATCTGGGACAAGATGCCAGTCCATCGCAGGGCGCACACAGTCACAGGCATACACACACTCACACCAGGGGCAATTTTCCCAGAAGCCAATTAACCTACCAGCATGCCTTTAGGCAGGAAGAAGAAACCTCTGTTCTTGGGAGAAAACCATGTGATCATGGGGAGAGCATACACACTTCACACAGCTGGCACTCCAAAGATTGAAACCAGGGCCGCATCACTGCGAGGCAGCAAAACTAATCACTGTTCTGCCCCAATGTTCTTGTGTAACAAGAACATTGTACTTTAAACATCCAAGCATGAAGCAGACACAATTTGAATTCTGTGCCATATTGATATGCTTTACATTTCCACCTATCATCATAGTTTCAACAACGTCTGGCATGATATATCCAGCCTTAACATGCTTCTGCTACATGGCATATGTTACCCATGACCTGGTGAGGTTTGACCCGCTCACTGGGAGTCTGACCTGCTATCGACAAAGGGAGAAAAACTTCCTCAGCTGTAATCAGGAAACGTGAGCAGGCCAGAAATAAAACAGGAAGAACTGTGGATGAACACCAAACCACTCTGTCTCCAGCACAGCATGATGGAAATTCACGTCACCCATAATGGAGCTAAAAGGTGCAGGCATTACTCTTTCCAGGTTGAAGCAGTAGTTTATACAGGGTATGAAGGAACGCAATCAGTTATATTTTGCAAGGTCGACAGCTGTGGAAAACAACCCCACGGTCTGAAATGGCAGAGCATGTAGTGACATTTCAATTGTGCTGTTTCTGCCCATTCTTCCTGGCCAGTTTGCTCAAGCTTTCTCAGACTTCCTGGGCATTGTTTGAGGACAGTGGTTCTGACTGAGTGATGCCCTATGTTAGATTTCCATCAGAAACTTTATGTTTAGACCAGAAGGTTCAATGTTGTGTTGTCTGACCACAAAACCTTTTGCCATATGCTTGCAGTATCACTATTCTGCCACTGAACTCTGACAGTGGCCTCATAGTGGCAACAATTCTCCTTGCCTGGCTACTCAGTGTGGAAGGATAGCCTGATTCTCTGTGTGCCTTCCACTTCATAGTGATCGACTTCACCATGCTCACAGAGATATTAAGGGTCTCTGAAATGTTTATATCCTTCTCCTGATCTGTGTCTTTCTACAGCTGTATCAACTGTTTTGAAAGCTGCTTGGTCTACTGTAGACATTGTTGAGTCTTTGCTTTAAATTCACTACCTGACAGACGGACTTTACAGAAACAACAGGTGTATTTATTCTGATTTCATGAGAACCACTATTGCTGCACACTGGCAGAGACCACTCAACTAATTGTGTGGCTTGTTAATGAAATTTTGTGCATCTGCATTAATTTAGATTTAGAACAGCAAAGGATTTGAATACATCTGCAGTAATGACCATTCATATTTTCTTACATGTGAATTATCTGCTTATTTCATTTTGTTTTTCATTTGTTGAATGTGTGCAATAGGCTGTGTATGTAACAAATATTATTGTTTTCTCAAATTGTAATGACTGCAAGCTTTAAAGCAAAAAAATGAAAACAGTGCATGTATCTGAATACCTTTGCATCTTCAGCCTTTCACTCTTTCTTTTACAGGTAATGCAGCAGTTTGGAGTGTTTGAACATCTTTTACACCTTGGCCAGTTATGCACCAACAAATATTTATGCTAGAAAATTTAATTATTTTCACAAAAACAATGTGTTTTGTTTATCTGACATAGGCACATGTTGTTATTGGCAATAACCATGTTTACAATCGCACTCGCCTGCTTTTTAGTGAAGAGACAACCATGACTGCCAGGAACAGGTTTTTTTTTCAGTTTGGGAAAATTGTAAGCATACAAAGTCTACTCCTGTACTGAAATTCAAGACTTGTATTGAAGACTTATTTCTGCAAAACTGGAATAAGTCATAAACGCAATCTTAGGTGCTGGACATTCAGTAAAATTCAGTCGCTCCAATTTCAAAAGCAAATGTGACCGCCGCGGTTTCGCGCCCTCCAACCGCTCCACCCCGCCGGTTCGTCCCGCAACAGCTGGGGTGGTGGGGTGTGTAACGCATCGGGGAACAGCCTAGTGAACTAAAGAAGACCTCCCCCGGCCCAGGCTACGTGCTGGGAGGGCGATGACGTCACCGTGTCCAAACTAGCTCCGCCACACCAAGAACATAAAACCACAAAAATAGGTCGCTCAAACTTGACAAACATTATTTGAATAACATTTGCAACATGAAAACATAACATTCAGCCCATCTAGGCTTTTGATAGTAGGTAGTTAATCGTACTTTCTACTTGGTTTCCATTTGTGTCCTCTGGTTCATGTAACAACGTTTGACTCTGATGACATCTTTGTCAATCTCTGAGGATTTTCAGGACTCTCAGGACTCTGTGCAGGATGGTTGCTCTTCTCTGAATGGATTTCAGCAATCTCTTTACTATAACATGGTGACCGCGGTCGTACACAATCCTTTAAATGAGACCTAACTAGGTAAAAATGATGGATACAGCTGCAGTTTGCTTCAGATTTGGTGACACTTGATGTCCAGCTTCTCTCATTTGCAAAGCATGATGCTTGACATGGTTGACAAAGGCTGCCTGAATTTCATTATGAACAGTGACATGGTGATGTCACACTCATCGTGTCTGTCACTGTTGTTGAAGCTCATGAAGCTCATGCCATTCTCCTCACAATTGCTGCTTCTTTCACATGTACTACCTTTTCTGTCCTCTACTACCACACGTGTGAGGTTACCTGGGGTTATTTCTTTCGTTTGTGGTCAATGTGTGTTGAAAGATTTAATAATGGTGCAATTTTCACATGTAATTTGGATTGATTTCTTTAAATTCCAAATAGATTTGTTTGCTTTGAAAAGGAGACACATTGTGAAATTTTTGCTGAAAACACACCAGTAATGTAGCTTTACATGTTATGCAAAGGTGGTTTAAATTTGGTATTTTGTCTGTCAAGTAGCGAAAAGCATTGATAATGTTTTTAAAAGAGGATTTGGTTTCTGAACTGCTTGCTTTGGTATCTGACAATAGTAACAATGTTCAAACCGTAGAGAAAAACGATTTAAGGCACCTTAATTTGTACATTTCAAAATATAACCAAGAATACTAATCAGAATTTATTATTTGATTTGCAAACTTTGATTTGATTTGGTTTTCTCCCACAGTCCAAAAGACTTACTGATAACTTGTCATTGGTGCAGCTGCCATATTTACTGTTTTAACTGCTATGCATGCAAAAAAGGCTGTGTTTTTTGCTAACTGATGACGACAATACACCTTTCTTTTTACAGCTTCACAGGATGCATGCATGAGACAACATATAATCTTGATAACACTTTGAGAAAGACATGCATGAGAATTTTTAAAAAATGGCAGACTGTATAATTTGTAGATTGTGGGAAAGTGTTTTGAAACAAAAGCATTTATTAGTTCCACCCTCTGCTCATGCTCCTTCTGAGAGAGTAGGGTCACTGGGTCTGCAGGCAAAAAAAGGCAAGAATTGTCTTCCGGCTTACCTTTTACTTACCTCTGCAGTCTGTCTGGGATTTTCACCAGATCTGATGATGCTTGCAAAAGAATACGTGATCTCATCTATTCACAGTAATTGTTTGGTTTGCACTTTTGCCCCTTTTATCACATATTGAATACTGTTGCCTTATTCACAGCAAGATATTACCAAGGATAGGTCAATATGCTTTTAAGTCATGATTATTTTAATGTATAGCTGCTTATATCCACCAGTTAATACATATTGGCTTCTGCAAAGTTAGTTAAGTGCAATTAACCTTTTTAAAACAGTTTTGTCTTCTTGATGGTTTGTATCACAAACTAGAAGGTTTTATTTTAGGTTTAAGGTTTGTCAACAATCTTTAAATTAAAATTACTGAAATATATTATTTGAAAGTGGCAGCTTCATCCTTCGCACTGCACTTTTATTTTCATTATCTTTTTAATCCTCTGGGAACTGTGATGTCTTGGCTGGGTCAGTGTGCTGTAGGGCAGAGAGGCTGCTGAGCTCCCATGATGTGCTGCTGTAGATATTGCATTGTGCAATCCTGAAATTACTCAAGTCTCCTTTATTTGTTCAAGTCTCTAAAAGTATTGAAGGAAAGATCTTAGCACACAGATATCACAATGGAGGGATTCATTCAGACAGAGTGAATAGCGTTTGCAGAATAAAAAGGAATACTCCAGTCAAATGATTAAGAGTCAAATTAAATTTGCTTCTCACTTCATAAACATCATGAAGGAAGCATTCCAAAGTGTTTAATCTTTCACAGAGTTAGTCAACTAATTTTTGTAGTAATAATGATTAAAAGTGCTTGAAACGAATGTGAATTGTTATGTTTGACATCTGACTGTATCCAATGTGATATGTGATTTAACACCACAATGCACTGAATAAGAACAATAAATAATGGGTCCAACTAAGTGGTTAATTGGATGATCCCAAAATACTGAAATGAAATATCTTCTCCAGTGTCTGGTGGTAAATGACATTTTTGTAATTTATTTTAATTTTTCAACATAATTAAAAATAACACCAACCTAAAAGGTCAAGGACCTTTGTCACTGCACATGTGTTGAGTAATTATAACCACAGTGTCCTGTCAATTATAACCACAGTGTGACCCTGCCATGTCACTCAGGTCCAGTCTTCTTTTCTTATAAGTGTCACGATCGCTCCTCCTCCTCTTAAGGGTGCTCCAGCTCTTCCTCGTTTGCCTTATTCCTCACATCTGTCCAGCCTCCTTCCTGTCCCCCTTTAAAAGCCAGACGCAGTCGCCAATCGAGGCTCTGCATCTGATTTCCGCATCGTGCGAGCCCAGGACCTGGATTCGTCTGGCTCCGTTATGCTTTTAACTCTCTGCTCCTGTTCCCCCTGCCGGTTCCGACCCGGCACCTGTTTTTAATCTCTTGTTTTGGATGGATCACTCGGCCATGGACTTTTGCTTTCATTTGGATTCTCCTTTGATTCTAGGATTGTTTGCCTCGGCCACACCTCCCCAGATCACCAGCACTGCATGGACACGCCCCCCTGTTTTCATCCCCGTATTCCTGCATGACTTTTTCCCCCAGTGTTTCCTCACTTCTTCGCATTGTGTCGTCCGCATAGGGTCCGGAAAGAACTGTTCGTTACAATAAGACTACACTGATAAGGCAGTTTAGCATTTCATTTCATGCTTTGACAGCATATGCCTTTTTTCCCAGAGAATTTAGGAACTTCACCCTCTTCAGAGAGGGGCAGTGTAAAGCAATGGTTAGGGCTCTGAGCTCATAACTGAAAGCTCTCTTTGCTGTGATCCTTAACTATCTGCATGAAAGACTAATTCTTGGCCACAGCTGGACTGAGCTCAGTGTACAGATGACACAGGGGCTCCAATACATTTTGCACTTGGGTCTCACAGTCAATGCAAAGAAAAGCACCCACTTCCATTCTCAGCTTTGGGTATTCTTAGGTTTCGCCTAATCTCTGGGATCATGTTCACCACGTTAGTGCCCAATAGGCATCATACTTTGTAGTCTGCATTGGCAGAAGGATACTTGAGAAGGAAGTCTGGATGCTGCTTAAAGCCTGGGTTCTTTGATGAGCCAACAGACTTTCTCTCCTTGTCTCCCCATCATGCCAACTTGTCTAGCAGCTCAGTTCAGATCATCTGACCAGGAGTGTCACACAGTGATTTTCTCCAAAAGTCCTGTTATCAGACACAATCACTGCTGCCTGGGAGGTCATTTGGAGTGTCTGTGGGGTCAGAGGCTTGTGAAGCTCAATGTTCTGGGACTCAGAGTGGTGTTCCTTATGATTTGGCACTTTTCACGGCCTGTGAAAGAATGTGTTAGCTCAATGGTAAAATAGTACTTTGTTTCAAATTGAGTTTTTAGAAAATTATTGGGTGTTTTTTTTAAACGGCAATCATGTACAGTATAGTTAGGCATTATTTTGAAGAAGGGACAATACATTTGTCTATATTTGCATATCTTTCCATCCAAATAATAGTGAGCCGCAGACAGAATGTCTGTTTCTATATACTGTGCTCTCTAACAGTATTCAGACAGCAATATCAAACCAGTGATTTTTGCTTTACAGTCAAGCAATTTGTATTTGTGATCACAAGATTAATATGAATGGTAAATACAGTATAATACAAGTTTCAGTTTTTGGGTAATTCCATGCATGCAGTAATGGAGCAAAGGGATCTAGGGTATTTATCTCGGGTCAGACCACTAGAGGTTGTATCTAAACACTCCAGGTCCAAAAAGAAAAACAGTGTATATTCTGCATGAGGGTATTAGAGAAATTGGTGTCAATTGTAGTGAGCTCATTTCTCCATATGAAAGAGGACTGATGATGACAGTTTGTCTAGTGCCTAGGGGTCAGATTGGTAATCTCTCGCATGAGACAGAGAGGTTGTTTGACAAGACTGGAAAGTTGTCACGATCGTAAACCCCTCCTCTTAAGGACGCTCCAGCCCTTCCTTGTTTTGTACTGATCCCCTGCACCTGCCTCCAGTTCCTGCTCTCTGTGCTATAAAAGCCAGACATTCCTGCCAATCTGGGCTCAGCTTTGGAAGATGGACGCCCGGAAGCCCGCCTACCCGCGAGTCCAGGAGTGACTCAAAGGCATAGGCTTCACGACGGCTTCCTGACCATCTGGGTCTGGGACTGGAGCGTCTGGTCCCGTTACCCCCCTTTTATTCCCCTGACCCTTCTCGGGATCCTGCTCCGGCTTTTAACTTTGTTTGTCTTCGTCAGGATCGATCACCTGGTCTTGGACTTTTGCAACATTCATGGATTTGCCTTGGACTCCCTTGGACTATTTGCCTTGGTCACACCTCCCCCAAACACCAGCACATCATGGACACACACCCCAGTTTTCCTTCAAGCCCCTTGTATGTCTTTTTCCCCATGTTTTCCTCACTCCCCCCTCTGGATTGTGTTGTCTGCATAGGGTCCTGATAGAACGCTTTGTTACAAAAGTCACATCAGTTTTTACAGGGATAGAACACTGGCATTCATTGTGTCAGGGGATCGTAAAATCACAGCTTGATATTCAATCCAATCTATAAATTGGCGTCATCACTCTGCTCTCCTCCCTACTGATAGCTGATGTGTGGTGAGCGTTCTGGCGCACTATGGCTGCCATCGCATCATCCAGGTGGATGCTGCACATTGGTGGTGGTGGAGGGGAGTCCCCATTACCTGTAAAGCGCTTTGAGTGGAGTGTCCAGAAAAGCGCTGTATAAGTATAAGCAATTATTATTATTATTATTATTATTATTATTATTAATCCCGGCCCAAATAGGATCCGCCTATAGAAGCAGCAAAAGATCTAGAACAGGAAAGTGGAAAAGGTTTTGTGGTCATGTAAAAAAAGAATAGTAAATGTCCTTCAGAGACTCAGACTCCTGAATTGTGTTATGTGTAAGGACATCAACTATCCATCAATGATCAGCAACCAACCTGACAAAGCTTGAACAAAGAAGAATGGGAGAAAATTCTGATATGCAAAACAGGTAGAGACTTTCTCTAAGATATTTGAAGGTGTTTCCACCAAAGACGGACTCAAGTATTGGCAGGTGAATAGTTATGCAATGGACATTTTTCACCTGACAAACATCATTTTTTGGTGCAACAAACAAAACTTCCTTGTAGGTTGTGAACTGACAGGACATGGAGGAACACATGCTGAGCCTGTGATTCTAGGAAGACACGCTTAACTTCACACAGCTTTGTCAAGTTGTTTGGATTTGTTTACATAGTGCTTGTTGTCTTGCAATGTGTGCATGTTGTTGTAGTGGACGGCTTCCTCTGCGATGTGTCAAATGAACACCCAGGGACACCAGGTAGAGGTCTGCGATTTTGTTTCTCGATTGGCATCCACAATGCGTCTGAGAAATCACCAGAAAAATGTGATACCTATGACACCCAGGGTGCACCTTAATTGACGCCCCACCGACAACAAATCCCAAGGTATGTCGCAAAGCCAACTACTGTATATACATAAAAACGGAACTAATTTTGGGGAAGTTCACCAAAATAAAATAATAAAATAACAGAAAATAAATTATTACATCATATAACCATGGCTCAACACACTTAGCTACAATGTAAGGAAATCGATTAGTTAAATAGGAGGATCGTGGATCCTGCAGAATGCACAATAGAACAGGAAAATCCAAAAGATGGAATCCAGGGGCTTGGTCAATTAGGGAGGCAATGAGTCTGGTAACCAGGGAAATCCAAAAGACAATCCAAAGACAAATCCAAAAGGTGTGGTCAAAAAGCAGGAGCAAAGATTTGGTACCAGGAGATCAATCAAAAGGTTTAGATACCCACACAAGAGAATTCTACAGGAGTGAGCATGGGTTGGTGTGTGAGGGAACTTTAAAAGCCAATCGCTCACTCTGTTCTGGGCTCTGCTTTGGAACACGGACGCCGGGAGGCTCGCCTACGTCCGCGGCTCAGGTGGCATTCGCCTCCTTGGTTTCCTAAACCAGCCGAGTCCAGGAGCTGGAACGCCTGGTTCCATTCCCCCTTTTTCCCCCTGACCCTTCGCCGGATCCCGCTCCGGTTTTTAACTTTGCCATGTCTGTCTACAACTCCTCACCGGATTCCGCTCCAGCTTTTAACTTTGTTTTGTTTGTCTTGGATTTATCACCTGGCTCTGGACCTTTGAATGCACTGGATGGCCCTTTGGACTGTTCACCTGGACCACACCCCCCAGAGCACCTTTGTCCCCTCCCCCAGATTCCTCTACCAGCCCAGTTCCTCGTCTCCCCCCTGTGTGTGTTCACTCCCTTTCAGATTGTGTCGTCTACATAGGGTCCTGAAAGACGCTTCGTAACACATGTTCTTTTATTTTATCATGTATTATCTCTGCAATCAATAATCAGCATGTGTCCAATCTTTCTGGGTGGTGCTGCACAAACAAAGAAAGTATAAAAAGCAATAAACATGGTCCAGAATATGGAAAAAAGTAAGTGACTGAATGAGTGTCACCGATCAGAAGACATTAGTGTTTTGAACAGTAATGTTTTGAACAGTTTTCAGTATATGGGTTATGTTTGTAAATCAAGGGATGAAAGTACGTATAATATATATATAGTATATGTATATGTTGTGATGCCAAGAGGGGCGTTACGTTTCCAATACATAAGATGGCAACAGGCATCTCTTCATATGCACATGCATGACACCTGCCTGGTCCAGACCAGATAAACAAAGTGCCAAAACAGGAAAGAAGAGAGACAGCCAGGAGAAGAACTCCAAGAACAAACTTCACGGGATCATTTCCTCTGCCCCAGCATAGGCTCAAATACTTCTAATCCAGCCTCTGGGCTGAAGATTCTCACATATATTTCTTCATACTCGAGTCCCACCCTCAGGGCTGAAAAGCAGTGTGACAGTGGGGGAGGTTTTCCCACTGTACACCGCTAGAGGGCCATCAAGCTGCTCTCTCTCTAACCCATTTCACATGAGAATGTCTATCTGCATCACCTGTGTCCTCATTAAGAAACCCTATATAAGATTCTCATGCGATCTCTCTGGGTTCACCTCAGAACCACAGCACACATCGTCGGACTGCGGATGTCTGTTTTTCCCACTATCTTGTAGGATCTAATCCCTCATGTAGAAATACAGACAGTTTCATAATTTCTTGTGGGCTACAAAAACCCTACTTAGTGACTACACGTCGGCTCTCTATCTCAGCTAGAGGCATCGACCCTCCGCTGGTGAAACAGGCAGCTACAAAACCCCACTCTGTTACAGTAGCTTTGCTGCTATTGTGATCAGTCCCTTGTCACTGTGCTAGCTGTTTACTTTTTTTACTTGGCTGCTACTGCGACAGCCTTTGCACAGCGCAGGATGTCTTATTTTTTCCAGGTATGGCATGGGCAGAAAGCCCCAACTCCTCAGTGGTTATACCAGGCCAGCCTCAGGGTTAAACACCTGCTGTGCTATTTTTCTTCCTTCATTACAGCCACAGTGAAGAAGACAGCCCTGCAGTGACCCACATCTGCCTCTCCTACACCCTGGGCTGTCTCAGAAAGGACAGCAACCACCCCTGTCTACTGTGGTAGATCCAAGCCATAATTAACATAGTTCTAGCCAATAAAGCACTGTTTTATTTTATGTCTTGGAGGTGGGGAGTGTCTGTGCTTAGAGACCTGCCTGATAACCTATGCCCAGATAGTGAGCTACGCCACGCGGCATCACAATGTCTAAACATATAAATCAGTAAATAAAATTAATCTTCATTAGAGATGATAAGTAATGGTAATAATCATTAGAAAAAGAAGTGTTACTTACATGCATGTAGCAAATAAATCATTATTTATTACTTTTCATCACAAAGGATCTTTACCATTACTGGGAATTAAAGAGTTAAGATGTTTTACAGCAAATCCATTTGTAATTTAAATTTGACCGTATGCAGATTTCAGGCTCTTTTTAGTACAGTCAAAGCTCCACTGAGAATAAATGTCAGATCAAGATTAATGCTAATACAGTTTGAAAAGTATTTAAGAAATAGATCAGAACTATACAATAGGGACAATAGATGGGAAACGGGAACTCAGTAAGAATCTTCATTTTCCAGATCATGATTTTCCCCTTAAAGAGCCTGAATGCTGGAGTTTTGTTTTTTTTTACCAACAACAGTCCATAAATGATAATTAGCAAAAATGTTGACAAGACCCTGAAGGAAATTCTTACTCATTCCTGGCAGTAACATCTGGCCAGATGGGGCTCTCAGTAAGAATCATAATCCTTCAGTCTCTCAGTGGACTCTTACAACACTAATGAGCCTCGGTGCCACACTCCACAGGTACAACAGCAGAAAGCTCTGTTCCTTCAGTAATCCATTACAAAGCCATACAGCTGTCAAAGAGTGAACACATTGCAAATAATGAGCTGTGCATCACTTTTTGGGTTAGTAGGTTTATTCCATTGCCATTTATTTGGTCTGTCTAAGCTTTGTGGTCATTTTTATAGCTTTTTCAGTTCCCTTTGTTTTCCTGCCACAGATACTGTATGAATGGCAACATGCTGAACTGGAATATTTCCTGTGAGAGATGACTACAATCCTATCCTTTCAGGTTATGTAACAGAGAACCAGTAAACAACAATATAAAAACATAAAACATAAACATAACCAGGGGCAGACGTTCTGTTATCCATCTCGTGTGGTTGCTACAAGCTAATTGATGTGAGAATGTCTTCCATCCATTTCTTGAAAGAAGCTCATCGTCAACAAGATTGCTGGGTTGCTTGTTCCATATGCCCACAACACTGTGTAAAATAGTGTCTACTGTTCTCAGTTTTAATGTACTTCTCCCATAGTTTCTGCTTGTGTGCTCTTCTCTGTCTTTCACAACTGATTCTGAAGAAGCCAATGGCCGATGCCTTTGAAGGTTTTGAATACTTTTATCAGATCCCTTTGTAATCTTCTCTGTACAAGACTAAGATTCAGTGTCTGTCCTGTCCCATGCTGCTTCTCTTCTCTTACTTCTCTTAGATCTCATATACTGTATGTATTGTGTGGAATTCTAACTGTACCGTTTAATATATTCTCCACAGTATGCTGTATTATGCTCACAATTGCCTAACTGTTCTATTGCCTCTTCTCCTAACTCTATCTTGATTATTTGAAAAGACTAGATTAATACAGGCATTTACTCTAATAGTTGCTTTGGCAGACTATGAAAACATCATTAGACATGTTATTCATGTTGAGTAACATTAGACATGTTGGCTACCTCAGTCTACTGATATTACTGATAGATTTTTACTGAGTCATGCGAGGAAAATTATTTGCCATGATAACCATGTCTTCATTGACCTTCATGTTCCTGATTTCATTACAAGATTGCATTATAATTGATATATCTAAGAGTAAGTAGCACTCTCCCAGTACTATGCCTTTTGAATAATTTTTTTGTAAGTCTGACCTATACCAACAACACTTACTATCCTCAAGGTACAGAATGCAGGACCATAATACATTTTCTCATAAAATAATATTCAGGGAAGCATAGTGGCACAGTGGTTAACATTGCTGCCTTGCAGTGCTGGGGATCTGGGCTGTCATGCCCCGCACTCGCCCTCGCAAACCCACTGTTTCACGCTCCCATCACATTCTCACAGGCACCAGATTCCACAGAATCTCAGTCCTGAGCCAATTATCACACCATGTCCCTTTCCCTTCACTATTTAAACTTCCCTCATGCACCAAACCTTCCTCACTATTGAAAAGCCTCCTTTAGAGTTTTCTAGTGCGCGTTATTTTCTTGTTGAATTTCCCAGTTTTTAGACTTAACTTTACCCTTTTGATCTCTTCTCTTGGATTTCGCCTTTTGAATGGTCTTCTCGGTTTGTCTCAGCACTTCCTGGTAAATTGATCTCTAGCTTCGCCTATCGACCTTGCTTCTGGATTACGATTTTGGATTGTTTGCCTCTGCATCCCACAGAAGTCATGGCTGCGTACAGGATCCCCGGAGAACTACCTGCCGGATCCCTGACCTGGACTCCATTTCAGACGTGGGGTGATATCTGTGTGGAGTCTGCATGTTCACCCCATCTTTGCAGGAGTTCTCTCTGGGTGCTGTGGTTTCCTTCAACAGACCAAAGACATATTGCAGGTTAATTGATTGGTTTCTGGGAAAACTGTCCCTAGGTATGAGTGTGTGCATGTCTACTGTATGTATATTCCCTGTGATGGACTAGTGTGCTGTCCAGGGTGTACCCTGCCTTCAGCCATTTGCTTGCCACGATAGTCTTCAACTTCCCCTTAACCCTGAATTAGAAGAAATGGTTAAAAATGGATGGATGGATAATGTTTATCAGTCTTTTAAAAACAACTGAAAAGATAATGTTGTCTTGTGACTGTGAAGAAGTGATTTTATTTCCTTGTGAATTTCCTTGTGCTCTGTAAAGCAGTCTGCATTCTGAAACACACAGTTCAGAATCTAGTGATTGATTTACAGTATTTATTTATCTATTACATAATTCCCAGTTTCTTTCGTGGCTCTGTGTGCAATTTAAAAAAAATGATTGATGATTTTAAAACAAAAACCCAGCTGTAAAAACATTAAAATGCAAAAACCTGAGAAATAACATCTGCTTGAGTTGCTGGGATCTCAAATGAGGAACTATGACATTTTGCTTTGACTGAACCACAAGATCTCCTGACCCATAAATGACCTAATACAGCTATCTTGTCTGATATGTAACTCTGCAATTCCAGTTCTTTGTTAAATTTATCTCTATCTTTGGAAATCCCTTTTATTTATCAGTGTTCAGTAGTGAATGGAATTTTAGTTAAATGAATCACTGACTTATCTCATCATGTGCATTGAACAGCTTGGGTTTGTTTACAGTACATCATATGATCAATTTATGAGGAAGTATTTGTATTTAATTCTAACATTGATTACATGTTACCTGTTTAATTCAGTAATCAGTGACCCTTCTTAAGATTATTAGGAACTCAAGAGTTTTATATTTAACAGTTAACAAAGTCCACAGGTCATGATAGTCCTTTTTTAAAAAACAAAATCTGCAGAACTATCTTTTAAACTAAAATGTGCAGTCTTTTGTTTCTTTGACTAAAAAGTAAAATCATGACTTTGTACCAAAAAGTTTTATTCTTACCACTTACTACAAACACACCATAAATATTTAAACTTTTTCATACAATGTCTTGAATGTGAGATCCTCCTGTCTTTTATTATCATTGGAATTAGTCTTGTTTATTTTCTTTAACAAGGTATATATTCTGGAGCTAATTGAACTTCAGGGAGAAAAGGACTAGATGGTTAAAAATAATTTGTGTTCAAATACATTTCTTTCTAGCTGATTCAGTGGTCTTACAAAGGAACCCTAAAATAAAAATAAATAAATGATTAGTTGCTTTAGTATTCTAAAATAATTTTTAAAATAATTACTGCTGGTCTTTCCTATGATCTGGATTTAAAGCTTACACTTCCCATTAAAATCAATTGGAACGTTTGTGGAAATTCCATCCATCCATCCGTCCATCCATTATAGGAAAGACATTTATTCCTCCTGAAGGCTGGAAAAACTCAGTGCCTATCATGGAAACAAAGGACACCGAGAAGGACACCAGTCTCTGAGCCAGGTCTTGGAAATGTTGATTCCTGTGGGTCTTATAAGTCTATATTCCACCAATTTCTTAAGAACGGAACAATTGAAAACTCAAAATATAGTCTAGGACCAGCGTTTCCTTCACTGAAACATAAATTGCTTAATTGATCAATTGCAAAACCAGATGTTCACAAACTTTAAATAATAAGTGATTTAATGCAACCTATAAGAAAAAAAAATGGATTGGACCTCTCCACAACCAGGGTTGGAGATCTTTAACAGACAGAAATGAACATGCACATGGTCTCTGAGAGAAGGAAAGAAGCACCTGGCAAAACCTCACACAAGGAGAACCCAACACAAGAAGGACGTGCACACTCCACACACTGTACCTCAGGTCAGGAGGACTATGCAACATCTCACAACAAAATAAGCACCCTTTTTATTGAATTCTAGGCTGCTTTTGCCCATCTTCCTTAATATGGGGGAAAAGAAATAGTAAATTAAGTGGAACAGGTTGTCCAGTTCTGACCAGATACAGTATATGAAGACAGTCATGTTTAACAGAGAAGTTCAGTGTTCGCAATAACATTATGGAAAAAAAAACTTAAGCTCACTGTCTGAACTTGTAAGCAGATTTCAAAGCAAATTAATTAAAATTATTTATTTTAATTATTTTTTTTTCATGGATTAGGCCACATTTATACTGTTTAATATACACAATGTTTGCCTACAGGTAAGGATGTCTGGACTCACCAAAGATACATCACATTTGTACATTTTACAAGCACAGAATTTGCCAGTATACCATACAATTATAATACTGTATACAATATAGTTGGTATAAAAGTATACCAAATATTAGCTGTGTAAATGTCACCCTTCCATGTCACCCTTTTCTTCTGAAGTATTATTTAATACAGCACGTTTAATACATTTCCTATTTTTGGAGAAAACATTGTATCAAGAACTTTCCTCATGGCAGCACCAACCTTCCCAATACTTCCGTTAAACAATGAACGTTCAGTTATGAAATCATATATTTACTATATGTTTAAAAGTGTTTTTTAAAATAAATTGGGAGGGTCTGAAAGCAATCTGAATGTAACAATTTTACAAGAAACTCAATTAAAATCATAACGGTGGTTAAAGATTTGAAGCATGGGCACTGAGTTATTGCTGTCAGCCACTATATCGCATCAAAGTGGAATCAAAGAGGCTGACTGTGCACAGCTGAGACAGTATTCCACTGCCAGGGTAATACTTCATAAATGTCAAAGGGCATTTGTCAATAATTTTTTTTTCATTCAACTGACAACTCACTGTCTAAAGATAAATCTCAGTGCAAGTGCTTTTCGCCAGGTGGCTCAAAATTCACTGAGCTCAAGGTTTATGCACAATAAATATCCCGAGATCAAAGCAGCAAGAAACAGTTTCTAAAACAAATCATGATCTATAAAATGTATATATCATGAGCATATAATTGGTGTATTTACTTTATATGTTTCTTCTCCTACTGTTGACACTAATTAGGGGACCAAGCTAATTAGTTGCTGGACTAATATTTATAAAGGTATTAGACGGCTATATATTTTATTGTGTTTATCATTCTATGTCCTTTCTGTGGTTCTTCATCAAGTAACAAGCAGCTAAATTTCATCCTATGTTTTTTTGTGTCACCCTTAGGACATAGTGTTGATTGATTGCAGACTGTAGTATATTTAATCTTGACATTAAAAAAAGATTTATTAATAGATTTTTTTTATTGAATGGAAGTCTGATTCATGCACTGACAAAAGATGGATTCCTCAGTTAGTCGTGTACAGAATTTCATTCATGTACAGCAGAGGAGAGAACAGAATGCACTTTTTTACACTTAGGACTGTGGGAATCTTAAACAAGCTTCATAGCCGCATTGCTGAAGCTGATACTGTGGCTTCTTTCAAGAAACATCTGAACGAGATCATTGGATCAATCAATGGATCAATTGAGACCCAAATGAAGGGTCCAGGCTCCCGTGAAGCGTAGTTCTGGACCCTATGCAGACGGTATAATCCGGAAGTAAGTGGAGAAGGACGACGGGGAGGAGACAACGAGGATCAGGAGGGGTTGAGAGACAGGGGGGCGTGACAACGGTGAGCTGGTGTTTGGGGGGAGCAGCCAGGGCGAAAGTCCAAGGAGTCCAGGGGGAAATCCGGGGCGAAGTCCAAAAGTCAAAACCGGGTGGTCCAACCAAGATGTGACAAAACAGAGTTAAAAACCAGAACGGGATCCGGTACAGGGACAGGGAATAAAAATGGGATAACGAGGCCAGGTGCTCTGAGCCCCGAACTTAGCTGGGTCAGAATGCCGATAGGAGGCCTATGTCCTCAAGCCACAGACGTTGGGCGACTTGGTGGTAGGCGGGCCTCCGGGCGTCCATCTTCCAATGCAGAACCAGGAGTAGCGAGAGCGTCCGGCTTAAATAAGGAGGGGCAGGATTGGCTGCAGGTCCACGTAGTTAGTAAAATAAGAAAGAGCCGGTGCGCCCTTAAGAGGAGGGATTACGATCGTGACAATACCGTGTGTGAATGTGGAACAAGCTACAGTACCTAACCATATTTTTTAAGCCAATAAATCCCTATCTACCAAATGGACTAGATGGGAAAAAGGGCCTCCTTTTCTTTGTTATCAATGTTATGTTCTAATGCATCTTCCAATTTTATAACCATTCTTCTGTTATTACTGTATATGCCCATTCCAGTTACAAATTGACATACTATAATAGTGTTTGTTACAATGCAAATACTCTAAATGGTGTGGAATTTGTAAAGTTTGTGTCACCACCTATCATGCATGACTCATCCTTTGTTGTTGACAGAAGATAGCCACGTAAACCTCCTCCCCTTTAAGTACTGCTCTGTTTAAGCCCTTGACCGCTCTTACCTACATTTAGACTTGTTGATTTATTGTTGATTTTTTTCACTTGGTTTGGTATTGGTTTTAACAAAGGAAAAAAAACAAGGACTTATTCTCTGAAACAGGACAAATTGAAACTCTGCACACACAACCTTGGCAGTGTTGTTTGAGGTAAGTAGTTATGTAAAATATGTCTGCCAGGAATAAATTGAATTGAATCTTTTGCACATGCAAATGCATACATTTCTATACTTTCCTGTGGTAGAACTCTCCATACTGTAGCAGAGTTTTATTGAATGTCCACAGCTGAATTCAGTACATATCTGTGACTTTTGAATGTTCATGTCAAAGGGCAAAGTGCCACACAATCTTTAGAAAGGGCAATGGTCACTATGGGACATATATGGTAACAAAGTAGGGTTTCTTAACTTCTATAGCAGAAAGACATCAGAAACTAAAATTATCCTGAAACTTGGTTCACACCTTCCCTCTTCTCTAAACGTTTTCTTCTAATTCTGTCTATTCATTTGTGGGTTTCGTTTCTCACCTCTGCTCACCTCTCTCAACCTCGCACCACTTGATTGGCCACTCTGCCTCTCCCCTGCTCCCGCCTCCTCCTCTCTCCTGGCTGTTGTTGTCCCATACTATATTATCTTTGCTGACTGCCCTATCTTTCTTACACCCGATGTATGGAAACACATGTATGCTATGTCAAAAAATGTAATTGCTCTTAACCTCTGAGGACTTCTTAAAGAAGAACCCTTAAAGAGGTTAACCTCTCTGAAAAGTCAGATGTGGACTTCCACCAGAATCATGTTTTGTGTGGAACTCATATACTGTAAGACACCCTATATCAGTGGTTCCTAATCTTGGTCCCGGTGACCTACACACCTGTTGGGTTTGGTTTCAGCCGAGCCCCCAGATCAAACCCTTCATTGACTTAATAATAATAAGATTATTTTTAATTGTTGGTTCCTAGCTTTTAAACATGTTGGAGCTTTAATCAACATTGTATTTTGTAAGTGAAATAAAATCCCACACTCACAACTAGAAACAAAATGTATTAAGTATTAAAAGTATTAAACTGAAGCAACGGCTTTAGAAGTAGAGATGAAGTAAGGTTTCAATTATCTAATGAAGGTAGGATGGAATGAAAACCAGCAGGAGTTTTGGTCACCGGGACCAGGACTGGGAACTAATGCGCTATATTCTCTGTCAGACAGTGCCCTTTTCCATAACCTCTGACCTCTCCTGAAGCTGTAATGCAGAACTGTCCTATACCTCCCTATAAATTACAAACAGCGTCATGATTCCCAAGGAACACATGAAGGAACCCATGTGTGATATGTCACAGTGTAATCTGACTTCTCCCACAGTTATGGCTACTTGGAGTTATATTTGAAACTTTTAATTGGTGAAGATTAGATCTGAATTCCCTTTGCAAATAAAGAGAACACTTGGGCAAAGGACATTCTAATTCAAATATGACTAAAGGCACTGCATTGAAACCATCTATAAAACTCCTCACATATTGGAAAGTCTCATTACACAATCCAAAAAAAAAGTGTTTTCTTGGTATTTGTGCTTGGGATTTCTGAACACTTATTATCTGATCCTACTGTATAAGATATTCTGAGACATAGACACGTTAAAGGGATTGCTAACAAGATTGTGTCTTAGAATATCTTACAGTATGTATCCTGACATCTATATATAGAGAGCACAGCATAAACTCCTCGTACACATTTAGCAAACTGCTGAAAAATTTATCAGGATGCCTGTGTGTTATCAGCCTCAGTACGTCAAGTCTCAAGACTTTCTCGGAAACAGCCCAGTATCCTAATGTTCTATAAACACTGCTGTCTAAATTCTCATCATGTATTTTGATTTTCTGTAAACTCCTAACACACCTAGAAAGATTGAAGAAGACATATCATCAGAAATTCTGCTGGTCCTACTGTTTGCACATATTAAGTGTTACACTTCTACTTCTGTTTTTACTTATGAAGACAGTTACCTGACAGAAAGTACATGAACGGTTTTGGTTGCAACATGATGTCTCACCCATTCTTACAACAGCGGGGCACAACAATCCAGGGATTTGTTCAGAGAAGGAAGGTGCAATTTGGTAATAACATAAAGTCACGGTGGCAAAGTTTGTTGTAAAATAATTTACAAATGTGCATTTATTTATTGGAATGACCAGAAATCCTGGTGGATTTTATTGTGGTGAATGCATCAAGAAAGGAAGAAATCAATAAAATTCCAGGTATATCAAGAGTACACACAACTGATAATGGAGCTGCAGAATGTGGTTGTATCATGTACAGAAAGGCAGTCAGCCTGGGATCTATGTCTGTCAGTCTTAATTGTGTTCAATCCAGGCACAGTGTTCTATTACTTCTGTCTTTCTACAGCCTGGGACTTGAGAATATTTGCAGCTGATTCTCTTTCACATACTGTATGTAGAGTATGTAGAGTATTGATTATATTTCCAGCTAGTAACTTTACCTCACTCCAAATAGCAGAGAAAATGCAGTAAACATTTTACATTTTACAACTCATTAAACATATTGAAAAAAGTTCTTGACAATGTGAAACTTTAATGCATTGTCATTTTATGAGGAAAAACATGTACAATGTAATCCTTTGGTTAAAGAGCGGGCATTAGGCAAAGTCTCTAAAACACATGGAGAATTAACTGACATACTTACTTGGAAGGGATTGATCTGAGTCTGTAACATGCATGAAGCAAAGAATTGAAAAGCAAATGGAGGAGGAGGAATGAAGAGTAGCTTCAGACAAGTAATTAAAAAATTCTGAAATTCCACATAACAACCTGTAATATAAGAAAAAATGTATGCTCAAAGCAGAGAAAATTACAAGAGTATCAAGTAAAAACTAAAATGCCAGGTCTGGTGAGCTCCGTGATATCAAATTAAAACAGGAAAAGGTGTCAGTAGAATCATAGAGCCATCCCAATGAGTAATTTTATTGGGCTTTTCATCTGAAATTCTGCTAAACCTATTCTTTGTTTGCACATCTCTCCATCTTTATTAAAGGGAGGACACATGACATCTGCTGTGCTTGGGGTTAAAACACTGGTACACCAGCGGAGCTGTCTAAATGCACCAGCCCTATCGCAACGACATGCAGTCTTCCTGACTCCCGCCAGAAAATGATTTTTTTTTTCCAAACATGCAAGCGTGTGATTAAAACCCATAGACTGCTGAATAGCAGTCTCTGCAGGAAATAGTAATGTCTCTGGGAAAAATAAACCCGAGTCAAAATAAAATAAAAAGATCTCCGAGAGAGAAGACAATAATTTGAGTTAATTACACCTTCGATATGTGAGATATGCAGTTGTGTCAACATCTCTGTGCAGAGTAACCAGTGACAAACACTTGCCCACAACCACAATGTGGAAACAAGACACGCGCCCTTTACAGCACTTGTATCCAAAATATTTCATTTGTTTGGTATCATTATAAAACCGTATGGACAGCACATTGATGAGACATTAGCATCGCTTAGCTGTACTCCTGTATTATGCTTACAAAAATGAAAGCTCCAAACAAGCTTTCTTTGAAAACTGGTGTTAATACAAACATGGCTATTGGGGTTACTTATCAAGATGAGATGCTAGAGAAAACGTAGTGATAAATGAAACTTATTAAGTGAGGTGCGGGAGGGATAACAACAACAAGTCCATCACACTCAGCATCACCTAATCACCATCATTCCAAAATTAGCTACATATATCAAACACAACACCTCCATTCTCATTCCTCTCGAGCATCCCTCCTCTCTCCTCCAGCTGCTCCCTGGTTCACTCCTTGTGAGTGGGATTAAACCCAATCTGTCTCAAACAAGTTTCCAAGCATTCACAAAGCATTAAATTCTTGGATGTTGTTTCCCTAGTGAATTGTAAAAGTTGTTTTTCTAATATCAATATCAATATCAATATCAAGAACAGCAAAAACAGAATCCCCAGCAGAAGAAGTAGAGTTGGGGTGCTGGGTCAGTGTGCGCCCCTGAGTCTCCAGCTGAAGAAGTAGAGTCGGGGTGCTGGGTCAGCGTGCGCCCCTGAGTCTCCAGCTGAAGAAGTAGAGTCGGGGTGCTGGGTCAGTGTGTGCCCCTATGTCTCCAGCAGAAGAAGTAGAGTCGGGGTGCTGAGAGGTCTCTGGCATTGGCCCCATTGTCACCAGAAGAAGAAATAGAGGAGACCACTGGGTCCACAACCTTCCCTACAGCACCAGAAAATGGGGAGAAAGTCGCCAGGTTGTCGAGAGCGCTCTGCCTGCTGTCTCCAGCCAAGAGGGAAGACGATTGCTGTCAATGGCGTCTGTACCAAACTCTCCAGTTGGACTGGTGGGGACGATATATGACACATTGTCCCAAAAGACTGTCATAACCAGAAGGAACCACAAAAGGCCGCTTAATAGGGACTTAAAGACCAGTAAAACCTGTGTGTATTGGTCACTAATTGCATAAGCATATACTGGTTTGGAAGGTGTATTCTCTCCTTTTGGTTGTTTGTGCTTAAAAGGGTGCCTCAGTGTTAGTTTGGTGTAGGTGGGTAAGTGGTTTGGGGGTAGCAGTGTGGAGTTTGGGGTAAATTGCTGGAGGAGAAGTATGGAGAGGCAGTACTTAAGATGTGCCATACTCTCTAAAGTAGTATTTATTATCCTATAGAAGTTTTTTAGTTGTTTTATTAAATTCCTAAAAATTAAAACAGGGAACCTCTTGCATTTTCTCAAGTAAGTTGTCTTTACAGTGTTCTGTGTGCGTAAAGGTCTTCTCAGCTTTCTTACAGAAAGCATGCATCATCCACTTTATTTTAGACACAATCTGGATTTACAATATATATATGCTATGAGCACAACAAATAAGCATTTGCTATTATAACAGCTTAGGTAAACTACACATGAGCAGTCAGGGGTGCTATATCCATCACATTTACCCATCAAATCTAATCATTTCAAAATGAGAGGGGGCTGTTTGGCCCATCTTACTCATTTGACAGCTAACTAGCTGACAGAATCTAATTTTTTGTCCATCAGTTTCCTAAAGGTACCCAGAGTCTGGGCCTCAACAACCTGCCTGGGTCCCCTCTAATTTTAGAGCAAAGCATGATTCTGTGTCCTAAATGAATTCCCGTAAAGCTTCCAGTTGTGATCCTGTGTGGATAAACGTAATGGTCGAATGAGCTTACAAACTACCCAACCAACTAGATGGGTCAGATGGCCTTCTCTCGCTATGTTCTTATGTAGGTTGGCTCCACCTTCATGTGACCCACTTAAATGTAGTTGATCAAGGGGACACTGAGAAACCTTCATGTCAATCGCAGAGGGAGTTTTAGTGCTCAGAAGCATGGGTTTAAAGTAACACAGAGACATGTCATCCTCTAATGGGAAAAGCACGCCTTTGACAGATGACAGTGGTGGTAAGAATTCTTGATTTCTTGCCAGAAAGCTTCACATGCACTCTTGGTGAAGTAATATACTGTCGAGCTGTGAACTCCTCATAGCTAAACATACATTTGAACAGATGTGTTTACCAGGGTTAGAAGCTGCCTCTCAACCAAACAGCAATTGATTTCTACAATTCGTCAAATTTGTGCAAGTGGGGGGTTGGCTAAAAAAGATGTAAAAACTTTCATACTTAGGGCATCACAGCAAATTATAATTGAATTCTGCGGGCTGTAGTTTTTAAAAAGAAAGGTAAGACTTTTAATCAGAGCCTCTGTTAGTGTTTTCTGCTATATTCTGCTTAATAACTTGAATATCTTAAGCTTATTATTATCTTAATAATAAGCTTTGACTGCCTTTAATATAGCTTAGTTAGAATGGGAATAATGCTAGATTACCATTTAACAATTAAGGTGGGATTATAATATTAATCTTTAATATAAGATTAAAGATCTCTCCAAGCCCATTGTTTCTCATTTCACCTCTGACGGCCACGACCACTCTAATCTCTCCGTCTGTGTTCTCAAAGACGGTTTTCCGAACTCATACATCAGAAAGACCACCGAAACTAAAATTATTCTGCAGCTAGGATCACACTTTCTCCCTTCCCTTAACGACAGACTACTGTTCTTTTAAATTTTCTCCATTCATTGGAAGTTTCATTTCACACCTCTCTGCACCCATTCTGACATCACACCTCTTGATTGGCCTCTCTTTCTGTCCCCTGCTCCCGCCTCTCACTCCTCCTCCCTCCCAACCTTTGTTCTCCCGCTACTTTACCTTTGCCTACTGCCCTGTCTCTCTCACACCTGAAGAAGGCTCCACGGCCTGAAATGTTGTGTTCTCTTTCTTCTTTTTTTCAGCATGGAATAAACCTATTACTTGTTCCTATTTAACAATTAATTCAACATTGATAAGTCTTGAAAAAAAGTCCCCGCAATTGTAGGTTAACTATAACCATAGGCTACCATGGGAATCAAAACTCTAAGAAAATAATAAACTGAGCTGTAAAACATTCACTCATGCACTCTGTAGCAAAAAAGGGGAAATATTGCAGACATGCCTTAATGAACGGCAGGTCCTAATTATGGAACTTCAGTGAAAAATAAAAGACACACAGTAACCAGACTTTCTGCATTGTATTCTGCTACTATGAATCTTTGGTTGTAAGAGTAAATTGTGCAATAAACTGATGATCACCAGTCTGATTCTCACGGCTTGAAGGGAAGTGCACTTCCTGGGAAAACAATGCATGTTTGAAATTCAGGGTAGAATTAGGAAATACAATCGGATTTAGGAAGAACAACAGAACTGGGCACTTCAGGAAAAGGAAGAAAGGATTTAGAAACATAATTTGCTCACAAACAAGAAGTTATTAAAACACTGCTCTCGATTCATAAAGAAAGGAATGCAAACTGAGATTTCACGCTGTCTCATAACCCAGAAAGTGAGTTATTCATCTGGGTAAGGTAATATAATAATAATAAACTTTCTTTTATTTTGCACCTTTAAAGGTGGCTTCTCAAAGCGCTTAAGGTACTACAAATCAGAGCACTGAGCAATTGTCCTAATGTAGTTCTAGGGTGGTTTTAGGTAGCGGGAGTACTTTGCCTCTTTTAACCTGTTTTGTTACCTTTGATTTGTCTGTTTTATCTCTGTCCTTCTGACTGCATGAAAAGTAAACACCACTGCCCTTATGCAATGACTGCTTGTGGATGAATAGTAATTGATCATGAGGCTGTACCCTGAGTGTACATATGAACATTAGCTAATGGCCACCAATTGAGATATTGATCCTAACACACACCTTGGCACCACCCTTGGGTTGACACAGGATTGTCTCCACACCCTCCTTCACAGACACGATGGCAATCTATAACAGGAAAAGGTTCCTGACAATTTTTCCCTTAGCTCAGTAATCCAACAAGGTGATTATCAGGGAGTGTGTTATATTGCACTGTATTGAAGGATATGACTGGACTTATGTCTTTGTCCACATTACTGCTGTCACTGATGATGCATCCATATTGGTTGCTTGTAGCCAGGCCTCTGGATACACTGCTAGAGGGTCAATCAAGTGCCAAACTACTGGTATATTTTTAACAAGGTACCCACCCTTGATTTCGCCAGCTGTATATATACAGTATATTGTTACCAGCAGTGCTGAGGGAGTATAATCTGTGATGCATCAGCTTTCTATACAAGGTATTGTACGTTTACCTTAATTACAGCACTACAGTGAACAGGAAAATGTCTGGCCCTCTGATTCCCTTAACTTGTAAAAGAATGTGAAAAGTTCCTGTTTTGACCCCCATAACACTAAGTATTGGTTCAGAGACACTAATTATTTTGCCGACACTGGAACATTGCAAACATTGGACTGTACGACATGATTTGATCAAATGTTAACTAGTGACCAGCACAGTGAGATACAGTACTCTCTGGTGCACAAATTGTAATGAATTACACAACAATGGAGCATATAAATTTGGTTACCTGAGAAAGGACATACAAGCATACATTTACATAAGCAAAGCAGGTGTTTATTAATAGTGTAACATAGCATATAGTATTAGTTACTTTAAATATATTTCAGATGTGCTACTTTCATCATAAAATGTTAAAGAAAGATTTATATAAATTATGCAATTCAGTATTAAAAGCAATTACAAGCAATTATTAGTAGTATCTTGTAGCAATTACTAGTTGATCATAATACAGTTACTGTAAATACTTTACAGCCTTCCAATGTATTTCTTGTATTTTAAATTGTACTCTTATTATATGTTTATTGAAATAAATAGCTTTTAAAATGTTTCACATGGACGCCTCCTATGTGATGCCTGGAGACGTACTAACATGCTTTAGTTATCTGGGATATTTTAATTGATTTTAGGTTTGTAATGTTTGGTGTGCTTTTGGAAAACCCAGCAGTTAAGCTAAACAACGCCCTGTATATCTTATCCAGTTAGATGATAGGTACAAGAATCATTTCAATAGAACATGTACTAAAACTCTCTGGTTTATGATTAAACCGAATTACAAACAGTGGTTAGCCTTACTGCTCCCCAGTGCTGAGATCCTGTGTTCAGTTTCAGATTTGGGGTCCTATCTGCGGGGAGTTTGCATGTTTTCTCTGTGTTCATGTGGGTTTCCTCCAGCTCCTCCAGTTTCCTCCCACAGTCCAAAGACATACTGGGAGGTTAATTGACTTCTAGTGTGAGTGTGTGTGTGTGTTGTGTCTGTGTGTGCCCTGCAAAGGACTGGTGTTCCTAATAACTTCCTCCTAACTTCCAAATACATGTTGGTTAGGTAGTTGGCGTGTCTCTAAAAACTCTCCCCCTGTGCTTGTGCTTGTTTGTGCCCTGTGACCCCCTACCAAGCGTCAGCAGCTGTTAACGGATAGATGGATGGGTCCCTCTAGTGGATTCTGATGGAACTGCTTCCTGCCGAAATACCCACCTTTGAAAATGACTTGTATGGCAGTACAGCGTGAAGCACTGGGGTATTTTTAGTGAATGATCAATAGCAAAAACACAAATAACATCATCTGTATACAGGAGTATCATATAACATTATTAATAGAAACGAGTATCATCAGCTTCTCTAAAGCCACCATTATCCGACTTCTGAGTCCCTAAGTTTAAAAAAAGTTATCCTTGTTTTGATTTCATGTTTGGTTGCTGGCAGCAACCAAAGACACCTAAAATTTGGGGCTGCTATAAGTCGATTCTTTCAGGCAATAAAATAAACAGCAATTTAGAAAGCAAGAATATGCAGAGATCAATATATAATTCAGGAATGTGTTGGTCCCTATTGATTTAATGGTAATGACACTGTTTAACAATCTCCATCTATTAATGAGATTTAATTTCATAACCCACAGCATGTGTGCATTCATGCTCTTTTCTTCAGAGTTTTTCTTTCTTTTATTTACAGTGGTTAAAATGTACACCTGGGCTCTCACCCAGCTGTTAATGCGATATAACATCTCAGATTTCTTATTGGTTAAGCAAGGACTGCATCAGTTGTCTCCTACCAGGGGAATATTTATCATGGAAAGCACTCATTTGCCTGGTCCGGTCTGTTCTCCATCTTGACGCAGGCCAACAGGACATTTAAAAGGCTAGCTTCACAGAAGCAGCTTGGAAAACCAGACGTTTTTCATTTTGAACACAGAAAAACAGAGATCATTGTTCTGCTGTGATGTAAGAGTCCTGTTTGGGCAATTCCCAAAATGGCACATCTCGGGACAGACAAAGTTTACACTTATCCTTGATTTCCACGGCATAGGAATCATCCAATGATGATAGTTTTCTCACCGTGTGAAATGAAGAGCTGAATAAAGTATATTTGTGTTTTACAACAAAGAAGAAGTCATTTAGCACTGGGAAAGTGCGAGAAGAAAACATGAAAAGACAAGACATGAAAAAGAGTCTCATGACAAGTGATGCAATATAAGTCCATTTATAATAATAATGTTTTTATTCATAAAGTTAATTTATTTCCTTATGATGAACAGACACGGGTGGGAATAACACTGTGTCAAATCTTCCCACAATGAACAGGCCACCCTACTGAAATAAGGTGTGTCTCCAAATAGAAAATGGAAATCAATAAACCTGTCGTTAAGAACTTAAGATGGAACACTAAAAGATAGCAAAATTAGAGGGCTATGTTTGGAAACCACTGACTTTAAAAAGCCAGACTAAGAATATATATTTTTTTAATATCATATATAATATATAATGGAACAAGTAATAGGTTTATTCCATGCTGAAAAGAGAAGAGAGAAAACACAACGTTTCAGCTGTGAAGCCTTCTTCGGCTGACGCAGCTACCCACCTGAACTACTTTAATATAAATTATCATATATAATATATATTGTATATATGATATAATATCATATTTTTAAAAGAAAAATATGCTTTGATTTAAAACGTAATGACTTTGGTCCATTAAACAGCTTTCAGACAACCGCAGCGTGCCCAGGGTGGACCTTGCCTTGTGTGCTTTTGCTTGCCAGGATAGGCCAACCTTGTATTGGATAAAGCAGTTTGAAAATGGGTGTTTTGTATGGATGGGCAATAATACTGTGCTTAAACTGTGGTTTCTACCATTCTTTTTTCTACCAATGGTTTCCTATCCTATCCATCCAGGTGGGGCTACACACTGGTGGTGGTGGAGGGGATCCCCATTACCTGTAAAGCGCTTTGAGTGGAGTGTCCAGAAAAGTGCTATACAAGTGTAAGCAATTATTAATTATTATTATTATTATTATGCTATTAACATGTCTTCACTGTGCTTGCACTTGCATTAGACCACGGTAATTCCTTGATGTGGAACAACAGAAGTTACAAAACCTAGTACTGTAGCATGCACCGTATTTCACTCCTCCGGTACAGGAATGCACGAGACAAAACAGCCAGACGAGACGTCCGGATCAGTTAGTGGCTAACAACCAAAAGGGCAGGATGAGTTGGAGGGCCTCTTTTTCTATGTTCTTAAGACGCAACAATTGTGAAGTAACCCCGCAGTAAAAGTACAAAAATAGTATAGTAAAGTCACCACCAACTCTCATAAAGGTTAATGATAGTACAAATGACTAGTGCAAATTGTAGCAGATCTTGGCAGCATATCACTCCTACACTTACGTTTCTACATTGGTTGCCTGTTAGGTCACATATTCAATATAAGATCTTGTTACTGATTTGTAAGGCTCTGAATAATCTGGCTCCATGACAATTTCTGAATTCCTTCACGTATCATGTATACACTCCCACCCGTTGAGGCTGGTCCTCTGCTCATTGTACCTGGAATTGAAACTGTGGGGCTGTTGGTGGCCGTGCCTTTTCTGTCACCCCACTGTTATGGATCTCCCTTCCACCTCTTCTTCGAGAGGCAAATTCTTTGACTCTCTTCACATCTAAACTAAAAACTCACCTTTTGACAAGGGCCTGTGTCTGATTGCCCTACATTCTATACCACATGCTTTTGTTTCATTTTTTTTTCTTTTACTCTTTTTGTGCTTTTTCTTTATCACTATATACAGCGTCCTTGGGGTAAAGTACTTCCTTTCTCTACTCCGTTCTTTTTAATTGAGTAGTTTTCACTTATTTCCTTTCGCCATATTTAAGATGGTCATGCCATTATATTACAATACCGTTCTGGTAATAAGAGGCCTTGTGATTCATTTCCTTAGATACACCACTGATTGGAAACATCATTTTAATGGCATAAAAACATAAGTATTCTTCCACTTCTTTATTTCACTCTCTTATAATCAGATTTTATAATTAATCCTCCTTTAACCCACAGCACAACCAAAGCAGAAACGGGCAATTAAAAATTTTATAAAGGGCTTCTTCTTTTCTGACTGATTTTTTTTTTTATTTTTTCAAAAAAAAATACATGACATTACCATCCCGTGAACCATTCCACTCACTTCCCGTATTCCTTTCACAGAGCAGTCTAGAAAGAAGGCCCGCCTCACTCGGCTCCGGGCTTACCAATGAAAATGCAGGACGGCCTGCCAATCATTCCGTGTTCTTCCCTTCTCCGTTCTGTTCAACCGAGCGACGCCCCGCCCCCTTTGCACATGAGCTCCACCCCCCTCCCCGTAGCACCGCCCCCACCCTTGTGCTCCGAATTGCAGGGCTGTCAGCAAGCGGGCTTGGTCAGGTGCTTCTGGGAAACGTAATAAGGAATAAAGTTTTTCGTTTCGTTTTAGGTTTTATTTTCGGAAACAAAAGGGGCACCGGTCTGCACCATGTTCAGACGAATACTGCAGCGGGTAAGCTCGGCGCTGGCGGAACTGCGGGCGTGCTGGTGCGGTGCGTCTTGTTTTCTCTGTGATTGAATTAGCTGTCCATGCCCTGCAAAAGCAAGGCCTGTCCTTCCTCTCTCTCTCTCTCTGTGTGTGTGTAGGCCGTGCGAGTAGGCCTCCTGTTTGTCAGTGGACTGCCGCTGATTAATGTATCAAACGACAACGATCACTTGTAGCTTTTGGCGTTTGATGTCGAATTCAGCCCTTCAGTCGAAGCTGCGGGGAGCGGCGCTCAGGCTGCTGTTTGCAGCGGTACAGACCCTGGACCTATAGTGTCAGGCTTGGCTGATCCGGACTATTGAATTGGACTCGCACAGAAATCACCAAGTTAGTGTGGGCGTTCCGCTTTATTCGCATGGCGTGCCGTGCGATTGGCTGTGCCGACGATGTCTCGTTTTTTTTTTAGTTCTGATTTCCTTCTGATTTCGACGTATAAAAGTGTACGTCTGAAGCGAGCTCCCGGTGCTTTATTTTATCAGCCGTGTGTACGGGCTGTGCCCTCCAGTCATGGGTACTGTCATTAATTTTAACTGGACTGAGCAGCCTTCGCTCCTGGAAGCGGTTTTAATGCATTACATTGTGAAGCGTTTAGGTCATCAGTTGCACACATCCATTCTACTGTTTTTTTTTTCTTTCGGTACGCTTAGTATTTTTAATGATGAAATACAGTTATTGTCCGGAAAAAAAAACTTGGCATTCGTATAATTTTTACAGCACTGTTGATGATGTTGTAGTGATGGCTTGGTACCATCATGTCAGACTCTTTTGTATTTGTACACAAGCGAAGCTTTGTATTCAAACCAAACGCTCGTCAGAAATGGTGATCTTACCGGTTGTAAAGCAATTGCTAGAGATGTGTTGAAATAATGAGACTACTGAATCTCTGAGTTAGTCCTGCCCTACCTGGGCGAAAATAAAACTCGAGATGCCAATCACAGATGTGCCTGAGTCTGCTCCATTTTGTGCCCGGTGTTGTATCTGCTGCACTGTTATCGCTATGTGAAGGTGGCCAGTTTTAATTTGGCAGGACCTTGCATCTCAACCTAGGCTTCCAGTACGAGCCAGAAGGATGACGTCTAATGATCTATCGACGTGCAACGAAGAGTTGTGAAGTTAAACGTCCTTCTTGTTACGTTTCACAGCGTAATGTCAAAATGCAACCCTTACGTGGCCATGACCAGGAATCCATGATCATGATGGTAGCCTTTATTACACTTGGATTGCAGGAGTGGCAAAATGATCCAATTAAGCTTTCCTCTCCACTTATCTTACTTTTCAGCATGGAATTAAACTCCGCTTGTTCTAGTCATGCCATGCCCCCGTTAACTGATATAGTGTATGTCCGTATGTCCACAGTGGAATGTGCTAAGTTATAGTGGCATGTCGAGTAATATAAGAATACTATAATGACACCATTAGTAGATTATACCCCTCTTCATTTAAAAAAATGCCCTGGGACCACAGAGAGTCACGACCTCAGCTTTATGTCTCATCTGAAGTTGGGTCCTTTTTTTTTTTTTTTTTTTTTGTTTTACAGTCTAGTGTCCCCGTCACTATACTGGGGCATTAGGACCCACACAGACCGCAGGGTGAGCGCCCCCTGCTGGCCCCACTATTGCCTCTTCCAGCAGCAACCTTAGTTTCTCCCAGGAGGTCTCCCATCCAGGTACTGGCCAGGCTCACACCTGCTGAGCTTCAGTGGGCTGCCAGTTGTGAGTTGCCGGGTGATATAGCTGCTAGCATATCATTTTATTCCCATTACATTTTACACCCTTTCACACTTATTAGGTCACTCCTCGGAGGACTGAAATGTAGGGCAGTATTTTTTTTTTGTTTTTCCTACCTTTGACTCTTCAGATTTAAGGCAGCACGTTATCTACATACCAGTGACTGAAAAGCTGGCCTAAATTGGTGGACAGTAGTTTTTTAGCAATGTGAGTGAGACTTAAACACCTAAATGCTGAATGGTAGTCATGTGTTGGAAAGAAGTGACAGCAACTGTACAGAAGCCTAAATAAGACTGGAATTTCATACCCGTCATTCCCCTGTATCGTTGTTTCTACTATGCAGTACTTAAAATCTTTCATTAACATGTTTTCCCGGGTTTCAAGGTTAACTGTGATGTATTTGATGCATGACTATCACTTAAAACAGATGTCAGTCTTTTCATCATAAGATCTTCTAAGACCCAGATAAGATGATGGGTATCTGCTTAGATGTTTTTATCTGGGGATTCAAACCATCCCCAATAACAAACTGCATTCTGCCAACTTGAATGAACGCACATCTGTTCCTGCTTCATGCATTTTAAACACATGTTTAAAATGAGTCACATGGCAGGCTAAATATATTTTACTGTTGCATTATTGCATAGGTCTGCTGTCTAACAATGTATGCAAGTGTCAAAGACATTTTACGTGGCGAGCAGCCTTCTGAGTGGACAATATGTTTTGCAGCTTCAACAATCTAAGTAATCTAATGATGGTGGTGAGCAAAGCTTAGCTATGTTTGCATTTCTCACAAAGATCTGAACTATTCAGAACGTTTAGAACAAAGCATATTGATTTGCATTGTTTGCCTAGCTATCTGTGGGTTAATAGCAGCTTAACACAAGGTGAGACTCTAATTATCTACGTTATAAATAAGAATGCGCATTCAAGAGGGACTAGGGAGGTCTTGAGCTGTCCTCCAGAGGTAGAGACCACAATATAAACACGGGGAAGACAGGACACAGGGTTGGCGCAATCCAGGGGAAAACAAAGAAAGAGAAGATCATTTTTCTTTATCCTCCCTTTCTTCCTCCAGGCTTGAGTCATGCACGAGGACCTTGTTCTGATCCCTCTTGGAGACCAGATTCTGGCTATGTAATCTGAACATTATTATAGAGAGCCTGCCGTCATGTTTATTTTAGGAAATTACGATTTCCTGCGTTGTGGAATCCTTGGACTTGCGACATACTCCCCTAGTTTGGTGATGCGTTTCTGGAATAGGAAAATTAATTTCTGTTTTCCTTTGGGACTCAGTGTTACAGGAAGGCAGATTTAGTTCTGACACAGAAACATTTTCCTTAGGTTTCTCAGGTTGTTTCTCTGTCTGCCCTGTTTAAGATACTGTGGTTGTACTTACTGTGGTAATACTGTAGATTACAAGAACAGAATTTGGGGTTTCTTAGCCTACAGGAAGCGCGACTCAGGAATATACAGATTGTACACATTTGTATAGTTTTGTAAATTGTCGTTTAGTTGTGTTATTTTATTGTTAATGTCTGTCCTGTCAAGTCTGAACCTGATTTATTACTTTGTCACCAGAGCTGTGTCTTGAGTCGCCTTGTTAAGGCTCGGTATTATCCTCTGTGTGTACAGGTAATTAATCGGGTTTACTATAAATTGTGGAAGCCGTACACATAAATTAGATTATGACTTTCTCTGTGACCCACTCACCTGTCAAATGTGGTAAAATGCATGTTTATGTATTCACACTGTTGATAAATTAACCACTCGTATAGCAGGCGGGAATCCCTACACTTTTCAAGAAACATCCTGGGGTTTTTAATGACCACAGAGAGTCTGGACCTCGGTTTTACATCTCATCTGAAGGACGTCACTTGTTACAGTATAGTGTCCCCATCACTATACTGGGGCCACAGATTGCAGGGTGAGCACCCCCTACTGGCTCCTCTTAATACCTCTTCCAGAAGCAACCTTAGTTTTTCCAAGGAGGTCTCCCATCCAGGTACTGGCTAGGCTCACACCTGCTGAGCTCCAGTGGGCTGCCAATTGTGGGCTGCAGGGTGATAGGGCTGCTGGCAAATTGGCAGCCTGTCCAAACGAAGGGTGATCTAGGTGAGGTGTGAAAAACTGGAATGTGTAAGAGGGAGAGGCATGAAATCAAGAGGCATTTGAAGAGAAACAAGTCTATCATTGAGAGGAGAGTGAATGTGTGGTCCAGGTTTAAGGATAATCTTGGCTTCTGATCAGATTTCCATTTGTTGTTGGTGGTGAATGTGTGAAGGGCCTGTTACTGATATTGTCACCGGTGATGTGATATTCAAATGTGGCTCAAGACTGACTGTGAGTTGACATATACAATACTTTACACCAGTGCTGGATCTGCAGTTGCTGGCCCTGGGATGCATTAGAAAGCTGGCATGCATTTAGGTCAGGAAGGGCTGCCTTTTCAGATTGGGGATGTGTGCTACGTTTGAGAAAAGGCTGCCTCATAAAACAAGAGTGAATGGGGCTCTAGAAAATGTTTATGCTGGAATTATCAAGGTAAGTTGGAGAAGCAAACAAACAACAAAGACAAAAAAGGTCAGATACATTTCTTGAGTAACATCTTTCATGGAAACTCTTAAAAACTGGAGCAGCTCTGCTGTCACTTTTGCCCCAGATATATTCCAAGAAGATGAAAATTTGGATGATTGTATCACTGTTTAATTAGATAATTCTTATCATTTGCCAGCCAGGATTTTATTCCCTCCTGTCCAGCTCCCTCTCATTAATTAACTCTAGGTCTAGCAGTATGGAGAAGCACAGTCCCTGCTGTATGCCTGCCTGTCATCACTGCTGTTCATCCAGTCTCTCGCTCCAGGCAGGATGACAGGCACTGTTTTAATAACAAATTAACATATTGGTTTGCTCTTTCTGTTTTCTTGCTTTTACACTGTGAGGAAAAATACTAATTTTTAGCCTCCTCTCCCCCCTCCAAAGGTTTGATATGATCACCTACCAGGTTGATTGTGTGTCCGTTGCTATGAAGAGTCCATCATTTTCCACCTATCCCACTTGGTATCTATAATGGGCAGATGTAACAGACTGCACTTTGGCTCATTTGAGTTGTTCTCAAACACACCCCAGCATTTACAGGAAACGTAAAACAAAAAAAACCTTGTAGAAGATATGGACCTCAGGCATTGTTACAGAAATAACAACAAGCTTAGGTAGCCTCCATAGAAACATGGATGGGTGTGTCTAAGCTAAGTTCCAAAGAATAGTTTTTGTCTGTATCTATTTGGTTTTATTTAAAAGGACGTGATAAAGTGACCTAGGCAAATGTCATGCTCTTAAGTAGTTATCTCCTCCATTGTCTGTGAAAACAATACTGTAATCATTAAAAATAAATTGAACACATTTTTCCACACTAAAAGCATTTTCTGTTGTTGCCTCCAAACTATATTTCTTATCCTCTCTTCTCTGGTTGATAACACTAATGCCTTGATACAGTTATTAAAAAAAAAAAAGGACGCCACTGTCTCATTTTTATGAGCAATGGCTGGGCACCAAGCGTTACGTCTCCTGATGTCCTGTGCTTTCGTTTCTGTCCCAGACCCCGGGGAAAGGAGGCTCGCAGGGCTCGGATCCAGACCAGCCCGCTGCGGACTTGAACAACGAGGAATCCTCGGAGGTAATCTTCTGCATGTTCGGTCTCCTGAGGAATCTGCGTGTGTGTGGCTGTCATATTCTCATCTGTGTGGCTGTCTGATCTGATGGGGCTGTTTCCACTGTTATTAGATGAGGTGACTCATATATAAAGGTTAAAGCTGGGAGACCGATGTGTGCCTCAGTGGGTAGAGGGGCTAGGCTGAGGGCGGGGGGAGCTCTGGGATCACGGGTTCGAGCCTGGGTCGCGTCGCTAGCCGACTGTGACCCGGGTGCCTCGTGTGGCAATGCGCCGCTGTCGACGTGACGCAGAGAGAAGAGTCGGATTAGATGTTCAGGGCTCTCTCGGCTCTCGGCAACAAAGCCATCCCTGTGACCTCCCAGGCACTTGCAGGCATACAGGCCTGTAGATGAGGGACGGGTATCTCCTCCAATCAGCACTGATTCTCCTGTACGGGTGGTGCTACACAATGTGTAAAAAGGTGATTGGCTTGAAGATGGGTGGGTTGGAGGAGTCTACGTATGTGTCCTCATTCTTCCCTGTGTGTGGTTGCAGGGTTCTTAGCTATGAGCTCTTATGGGGAAAAGCATTATCTAATAATGCATCAGCAGCTGGCTAATTGTTCTGTGCCTGTAAAAGTGAGGTCTGGCGATTGACCTTTCCTAACGTTGTTGAGTACGAAGTAATATCTTGGCTTAAGTCCTGAGAATTTAAGGAAACTGGCCGTTGGCACATACTGTACACAGGATCAGAAACGTTTTTTTTGACGGAACGTATTGTATGCAGTTTTCCTCTGAGATGTAACAGTGTACAATCTGCAATTTGTCTTTAGACCACCTTAGTAAAAAAAAAAAACACAGAAGATTTAATCTAGTAAGATTTAGTCACCCGTTAGAAAGCCACTGCATAGAGTTATTTTTCGTTTGACAGTTTTCATTTGTCAATAAGTGTGTTTTTTTAAAAAGTTAAAAAGCATAACCTGAAGTTTAAACCTTTTTTGATTCTTGTTTGACACCTTCTGTCTTTGGCTACAGGCAAATGGGCACGAATTTTACTTTCCATTTACAGAAAAGCTATAGTGAAAGATTTCATTCTTTAGATCACGTAATGGGAACATTGGAATCTTTTAAAATGAACATCATCCCTTGAAGTTCTTGTTTTTATGTTGTTGGCGCTTGTGATTCAGATCTCAGATTTCAGTCTCTGTTCAAGAGGATGTGGGTTGAGAAAGCTGCTACTTGTCCTTTAAGAGTGTTTGTGACCAATAAAATTACTAACTGCTTTGCGCTTAAAGATAACTGCATAACTGACTTTTGCAACAGCATATTCTCTTCTAGTTATTTTATTGGCATGGTAACAGTTGCTCATGCTTGGGTTTTGCCATTAATATGTTTCTACCATATGCTGAGCACAAAATTACCAATGTATGAAAATGGCCTTTTAATGAAAATCTCCCCTGCTTCATTTCCGGCAGTGAGTCATGCTTAACATAATATCAATATATGATAATGTATTTATCAGGCCTTTGGAGTGTACTTTAAGAATAAGTTCGGATTAACACGGATGTGTCTATTTACTGGAAAACTGGATGTAGCTGCAATGCATCTCATTATTTCAAACTGTGGGAGATGTACAAAAAACAGTGTTTTTATACTGTATGTGGCAGACTGCCAAAATGTGACTTGCTGTGAACCTGGAAACTGTACTCCCTGGAATTCTGCGCTGTCAATACCAGTCGACTTGTCAGTTTGTGTAGGTTTTGTCTGAACATCTATGCTTGGGCCATTGACAGACAACAATGGTGTCTAAGGTAAATTGTCATCTTATGTCATTGCACGGTAGTAGTTTACAGTTATCCTGGTCAGTGGAGTTGGAGTCACAGTCCTGGACACCAAAGATTCCTTCCCCTTTTGCCCTTCGCCAATGGTATCTTTCCCTTGGAGTTCCATGCTGACGTCACCCTAGACACTGGTGCGCGTGAAACATCAGCCAGTGTGTCTTGGTCCCTGAAGCTCCTGCCAGATGTGCCCCAACGATCACCCCTCTTTCAAATTCACTGAGGTCCTCTTGTAGGCATAATTGTAGTCTTATCAGGCCTGTCCAGCGTTTTTATCCATAGAGGAAGACTATTGGCTTAACATAGGACCCGCTTCTATGTGAAACCATTTCCTTTCAGTATACCTGGTGTCCCTGATTGACCCAGGAGATTCCATTTTTGTGTCCACTATCTGCGTAACTCATGCTACAGACCCTTACAGTAACCAGGAGCTGGTGCCTTCAGTGCTTTATATGTAATTATTAGACTTGTAAAATGTACTTTAAAATTCGCAGCCAAAGAAGGTACAAGTTTTAGCTGCCAGATAATCAACAGATTTCTGGATAAACTGTAGCCTGTCGATACCTTAGTACATACCCTAGTAAGTATGGCCTTTCAGCAGCCTAGTCCTGATGATATAAAGGCATGTATCATTTTTGCAGATTCAGATAAAAATTAAAATTTGACAAAGATGAACATATGGAAAAAAGACACCTTTGTAACATTTCTCACATGAACTTTGAATGACAATGCAGTGTGAAATGTAACATCAAAGTTTAGAACTTTCAAAGACTTTATTTTCAGCACCATCAACAACCCTTAGGGAAAGCTACGTTTAAAGACTAACCCATTACAGTTACTTGTGTAGGTAATTACTTTACGTTGTAACTATGCACACACTATATATACTGTAGCAATTTAACTTGCACAACTTAAAAAAAAATCTTTCCTTTATTTGTTTGTTAATTTAAAAAAAGTTATCCCATACACAAGTAACTTGTAAAGTGCAGAAACGTCAGCTGTAGCATATGATTAGGTCTGCAATTAAAGTACGTTTTATCAATGTAATAGTGAAACACATGATGTTCATGATTTGAAATAATCTGACTGAGGGAACATGTATACAATACTAAATAATACATAGCTCAGAACAGACCCCTGTAGGAAATCCCGAGTAACTGGAAAATTAAATTCAAAACAGCCCAGGTGTATGAATTTGCTTCTAGTGATTTCCGGTGGTACCTACGTGGTTTTCTTTACAATCCAGTTAAATGCCATTCGGTGCAGTTTAAGGTCAGTTTAAGTGACCCAGGATCCGAAACCACCAGCCGTTTAAAGGCCAGTTCAGTACTGAGCATCTGTATAAAGGTTCAATCAGTCCATTAAGTGCAGAGAAATTAGTTCTAAGTAAAGGCATAAGAATAGGGTCCACAGCATGGGTTTTAGGTCTCATTCTAGCTGAACGTTCCTCATGACTAGGATCCGCAGCCGCAAAATGAGAATCTTAATCATGTGAAAGGAGTGGATATAGTTATCATAAGTGTAGCAGGAGAGGTCAGAAGCTGCCTAGAGTGGTGTTTATTGTTGATAAAAATGGAATTAATGTTTTAACTTGTTCAGTATTAGAGAGAGAGAGCAGATATTACCCAGTATGAGGATTTTGTTTATGATGGATAAAAAGACTATAACGGCCATTGTCGAAAAGCCTGCTAATAAACAGTCAGCTCTATATTCCTCCACAAAAGCGCAAGGGATCACCCTGCTTACTTCGTAGATATTGCAAACGCATCTCATTTGTGAGCTGAGGATCGAACAAGCAAGATAAGCAAGTTTCAGCCATAACTAGATGAAACAAGACTTAAGTGTATTTAAATCATTTATGCTTTAGTTTTCTTGGGGTATGCACACCATGCAACAGGTCACGCTTCTACAGTCAAATTCTTAATCCGATTTAAAACGAAAGCAAGACTAAATCCGTTACTGTGTTGCCTTTGCAATTATATACTCAGCTGTTGTTGTATGATAACTTACCATAATAATGTGGTATTGGTCAAGATCTGTGCCTTAAGCTGCATTTATTTATTAAACCCTTCACATGACTAGTATACATGACACATGCGCCTGTGGCTGGAAGGTTGCCGGTTTGTATCCCACGGCCGGCAGAGGAATCCTACTCTGTTGGGCCCCTGACCAGGGCCCTTAACCCCAGCTGCTCCAGGGATGCTGTATAAATGGCTGACCCTGCGCTCTGACCCCAAGCTTCTCTCCCTGTCTGTGTATCTCATGGAGAGCAAGCTGGGGTCTGCGAAAAGACGAATTCCGATTATAAGAAATTTGTACATGACTAGTAAAGTAAAGTGTATGATGTACACGAGCTCTGCCTTGATTTCTGCAGTTGTCATCCCAGCGAGAATTCCAATCGCGAGCTGTGACGCAGCGGCACCTCCGAGAGATCTGCTTTGTGCGTTGACTGCGGGTTCCTCTTGACTCGCGTGCCTGTTCGTCTCCTTCGTTTTCCATATGCTGAGCTGTGGACTAACACTGCCATTTAACAGGGGTTCATCTGCCCTCTCTGTATGAGCTCTTACCAAACCTCCACCGGGCTGTTTGACCATTACCAGAGCGAGCACGGAGAGGCAGACGCACAGCAGCTAGAGCGGCGCCCCCCGCCGGCTCCCATCACCGTGGGTCTCTCCTCCTTCTCTTGATGCCCTGGGGTGGGGGCGCTTCTTGGGTGCTAGAAGACTTTCACATTGTTCTCTGCAAAACGCCTGTGGCTCCTGCATGCCCTGTTAAGTCGTGAGCCGACCCTATCTCTCCCTTGTCACTGAGCTCAGGTGTGGCTTTTAAGAGGTGGTTAGGACTGCCTTGGGCAGATTATCTCTTTATTATTTGATTACATCTTGCTTTAGGGATTGCATGTCCTGGATGTTTACACTACTTCCTCAGCTCACTTCTGTTTCTAGCATTTGATGTTTTTGTCTCATCTTTTTTTTTTTGGTGGGTGTTCATGTAAGAAATGCACGTAGTGCTGAAATAAGTCTCGACTGTAAGGGTGTTTTCTGTTAAAGGCTGCTATGGAGGTTTTATTTTTAAATTGTTAAATAGTGGACAATAGTAGGCTCATTTGCATTGGTGGTCTCAAATTGTGTCAAAATGGTGAATCGGTTTGTAATTGGGTGAAAAGTTAGTCCTGCTGACTAACAGTGCAGTTCTTTGGTAGGTAGTATTGTGATTCAGAATAATCTCTTTATGCTTTTGGGGTTGCATTTCTAAATACTCTCAAAACAGTTTCTCAGGGCAGAGGCATTGGAGAACTGCTTCTCGGTCTGTTATTGTGTGCTTCTCATCTCCTTTTGCCGTCTTGAGGAATTAAGAGCATGTCTTGGTTTGGCTGTGGGGCTTTGATTGTTCCTGGGAAATGCAGGTTGCTGTGGAGCACTGATTTCAAGTTGAATCTGCGTGTCTGCAGGGGTTCATCTGTCCGCAGTGTATGAAGTCCCACGCCTCTGCCGAAGAGCTCTTTAAGCACTATGAAGCGTTTCACGAAACTGCCAATCAGTCTGGTGGTCACGGGGGACTGTCCGTCCAGTCCACAGGAAGGTAAGGAGGCGGTGTCTCCCCGATCAAGTGGTCTCGACAGAGGTCTTGAAAATAATTTCAGTCTCGTGTAATGTGCTGCAGAGGCCAAGTGTAATATCGGTCCAATCTCAATTAACCCCATTAACTGAGATGGTTCTGAAAAATGTTTGTGGAAACACTTGTAATTGCCCGGAACTAAGCCAGCTTTAGAATCACGTTGCCAGAAATATGCAACCTATTTCTGTCCTGAATGTGTTTTGAAGAATGACTAAAGCTTTTTATCAGCTGGTCTCTTCTGTCTTCTTTGTGTGGTCTGCAATAAGAAAGACCCTTTTATATTGCTGGAGCCCCGTCATCATATTCAGAGATGAGTCGGCTTATTTAGTGAATTACTTTACTTTGAATAATGGTAATTCTGAAATATATTTATTTGTTCTGTTTTATTCTTTCGCAGCAGGGAAGACGTAGCAATCCTTCGACAAGAAGTGCAGGATCTCCAAGCTTCACTTAAGGTTGGGTCCCTTTGTGTCATGTTCATAGTTGCCTTCAGACTCCTTTTGAAATAGTTATGTTATGTTAGACTGTAATTACATCGATTATGACCCAATGATGTAATATAGGACAAAATAATGTTAAAGATAATGGAATGTTAGTTTCTTGTTTTCTTAAAGAAGTTTCATGTGATGGTACAGGTATTTAATGAATCAGATAGAATTCTGGAAAGTAGCAAAGGTCATATATTTAGATTTTTTCACTGTGAAACATCTTCCTGATCACCCTGTAGATAGACAGTTGATAACAAACTGGTGAGCACTGGTGGAATCTATGTGGAAATACATTTAAGGCTGAAAAGAAGAGGCATTTCTTTATGCAAATGGTTTTGGAAATTCTGGACAAGCTGCCAAGCCATTTCTTTGAAGCTGATACTCTGTCTTTTTTCAAGAAATGGATGGAGCCATTAATGACTAACTATCGAGCAGGTTAGCTTGGCTGTTGCGATAATTAATTTATTAAGCAGATGGTCATACTGTGTCTTTTTTTAAGCAGTGCAACACTTATGTTGATGTCTAAAAAAAGACAATCTTCCATACTAACCTTTTCAGAAACATTAAGAAATTAATAGTAGTATAAGTAATTCTGAGTAGATTTGATATTTACCTTGAACTTACTTTCTTCATTATTAAATGAAGACAAGACAAATTATTGTTCAACTCATCAATATGATTCATAAAAAGAATTTTATAATGATTAAGTAGGAAAATATTAAGTTATATGTATTGTAAAAGTAAACAATCATAACTACTTCTATTCTGCCTGTTCGTTGGCTAGGCTGTGTTTAAAATGACACTATTTTACTGCACCAGGTTATCAACCAAAGCAGTTTGACAAGTATGTGCAGCACAAAGAACACTTTCAAATTCGTTTTCAATTATGCCCAAAGCAATGCTTCGTGCGTTGCCATTTGATATTGTTGAAATTTTAGGGTGCAGCATTCTCTTCCATTGTGACGTCCTTGAATTCTGCAGCACTTTCTTTATTTTGCTGTTAGAATTTCAATCCAAAACTATCACTGAGATTCCCGTTGTAACCATAAACTGTGCAAAATGTTTTGTGGTCTGCTTTGTCAAATCAGGACAGGATTTCTTTTGTTTTGGCTACCTTTGAACTCAACCTAGTAATATCAAAAGGTAAGAAGCTGACGTAGGGAGCTACATCAGCATGTGTAAGCTTCAAAGGAAAAGGTAGAGCTTTATTCCATGCTGAAATTAAACGAGACAAATGTTTTGGCTGTGGAGCCTTCTTCAGGTGATCGAAAAAACATCTCATGATTAGGGTGGTTTAAAACATTTTGATACAAACTAAGCAGTCTTCAAGGGGCATAATCAGTTCTTTCACTGCTCTGGCCTTTGTTAAATTTATATCCTTATGAGTGAATATTTATACATATTTTTAATCGCTAAAATTAAATATGAAACATTGAGCACCTGCTGTTTTTGTGAATTCACACACTTGAGACCAGTGTTTTATCATCAACACGAGTCAGCCAGTGCCAACTACAAACAGCCAATGAACATAATTGCGTATTTAAAATGTAAATAAAATGATGCAGATGGAAAACCTAGACTATTGTGTTTTGTTATGCATTGGTAGTATGTTTTTTTTTAATTTCTCCAGGAGGAGCGATGGTTTTCTGAGGAACTGAAGAAAGAACTGGAAAAGGTTCAAGGGCAGCTGAAGCAAGTAATTCCACTAAAACATCTAAAACTGGGCATTAATCAAGAGTAAAGCAGTGCCCTTTGAAGCACGACTGTTAGAGAAGTTTCGTTATGTGCAACATTCCTTCCCAGTTATTAGCCTGCTACCTTCGCAAACCTATAGTACCTTAAGATCATCTATTCTGTGCATTGATGACAATAGATGTACAAGACATGTGGTTGGACTGTTTTTTCACTATACTCCTTCCTTACTGCTTTTCCCATTTGGGAAAACATGTCTAAATCGAGTGATGAGATTCAGCTTGTTACTTTTAAGTTCTTTATGGGGTATTTAGTCTTTTCCTTTGGCAGCATTTATGTTTCAGTTTCATATTCAAATATGACAGTGCAGAAGGACTTGGCATTCATGCAAAGTGCTAAGGCCTTTCCTCTGTGTATTGTTCACTTAATTTTTTCCTTCAAGATCATTGTTTACCTTTTCCATTTCTTATTTAGCAGTTCTTCTTAAATAAATCTCTTTATTCTCAGCTTGATCATAGATATTGCATAATTGAAAACTGCACACTGAGGTTGCGTTATAATACAGAGGGCACGACTCAGTTTCTGTATAGCGTGTCCATCTGCAGTTCTTTTGTCGTTTTACAAAGACCATGAAAATAACCTACGGCAGAGAATGACTTGAACGAGCCCGGATAAATACATTACTGTTAAATCATCTGGATATTTTGAATCTGATTGTGTATTAAGAAACTTATTTAGTAGACAAATATCTGCTAAATGCAGAGTCCAGTGTGAAACAAAAGCCAACATGCATGGTGGCATAAACACCACAAAAAGTTGTGAATTAATGCAGGAACTCTATCCATCATGACAGGGCTGGGAAGAGCACTTCTTGAGTGTGGGTGCTGACTTGCAGAATTCCTGTGTAAATCCGGTGCTTGATGTAATCTCATTAGTTAAAGGTGGTCTTGTCTTAGCCATTGAAAATACATTGTGTTCTAGGTTTAGATATTATAGCTGTCAGGTGGGTTGGAACTTCTTATTGTATTTACAGTCCTGATTAATATTATTATTTTTTTAGGGTCCACATACTGATGGAGTAGCAAGTGCTGAATCATCAGGTAAATGCACCGTCCGCAATGCCTGTAGGTTTTGGACTTTTGGTAAATAAACCGCTTTGTGTCCCAGCTGTCATCTGAAACTGGGATGCAATGTAGTATCTAATCGGAACCACAGTCCGGTGGTGATGATTTCGCCCTGTGGTGGTGATTTCAGAGATGCAGTCGCTGGAACTGAAGCTGCAAGAGGCTGAAACGGAAAAGTTCCACATCAAGCAAATGAAAGACTTGTTTGAGCAGAAAGCGGCACAGCTGGCCACTGAGATTGTAGGTAAGTGGGATGCCTTCCTGTAGGAGAGGCTATCTGAAGCCTGTTGCGGGAATGACGCAGCGTGGCATGAGCTGATCTGGCTATGTCGCCTGCAGACATCAAGTCCAAATACGATGAGGAGAAGGGCCTACGAGAGGCTTCGGAGCAGCGAGTCCTCAGCCTGTCCCAGGACCTGCAGAAGGAGAGAGAGGAGAAAGAGAAACTCCACACAGAGCTGGTAAAGTAATAGCATCTGTGTGCGTTGACTCCTGGCCTGCTGGGGAAAATCACGCGATTTCACTTGCTGACAGAATAGCATGTCGGCTGAAGTCATGTGTTGTTCAGCCTCACTGGCAGCCCAGGGTTAAGTTTCATCAGTCTCACAGGAAAGAGTTGAGAAGATAGGGCCGAGGCAGTGCGTTACAGTTTGTAGCTTTTGCAGGAAGGTCTTGGCTGGTGTTTCTGGTTTTGGAAGTAATGCGTGAGTACTAAGCTCTTGGCATGATCCATGAGGTCAGCACACATTGCTTAACTTGTAATCTTTAACCCCCTTATCGAACTTACTCTTGTCAGGTGGTCCTAACCTTTAAAGGAAAGGTGTTTCATCGATACACTGTTTTTTAATTCTATATTGTTCTAAACTGCAAGGGTTTCAAGAATATCTTTATAACTGAGAAAATGATTTTCTTCTCTGGATCTGTAATTACGTATTGATTTCTTGAAGGTGTCATTACTTGCTCTCTTTTCTTAAATGCATTACAAAAAGAGTCTGTCTTTAAAAAGTCCCTTTTGAAATCACAGTGGACCCTGTGCTGCTCCATGATATTGCTCAATGCACCGGTGCCTGTTCTGTTCAAAAGCAAGCAACCAAAACTGTTCATGTGAAGATGTTTTTAATGTGCCATTTCGATTTTTCCCTCCTCATCCTGAAACAAATGGAAACAAAAATTAAAGCAGCCCAGTAGTGAAGTGGAGTCCAGGATAGGACTCTGCCCTAGTTCTTCAGTAAGGGGTTCTTAAACCCTGAACTGAGGCAGCTTCCATATTGCATATACAGTAGGACAAAAAAGGAATACAAACTATGACCTAAAAGTTGAAATTGGTGGTTTTGTATTTCTGAATGATTCTTATAACATGAAAATAACCCGTATACAACTGGAACAACTGGGTTGTATACTCATGCAAGAGAAATTTGCCAGATCTTAATGGAATAATATTTCTTCTGAAATATTATACGGCTCATGCCAGATGTTCAGATTTCTATGACAATGTTACTAATGCTTCTCTGGTGACGGTTTAGACAGCCATTGTTATAGTGGTTGTATATATAGGACGACATTAATCCTGATTAAGCGTGGCCATTTTTTTTTGTTGTGTCCCCCCAATTCTGGAGCTGCTGTCTGTTGTGTATTTTTCACGCTCTTCCTTTGGGAAGAGCATTTGGCGTCGAAATCAGACACGCGCAGGTTTTTGCGTGGCGTTGGGTTCCGCGCGTGCCTGTGGACGGGGAAGGGCGCGGGCTGCCTGTGACGCTGCTCTGTGCCGCTCTCCCAGCTGCAGCGGCCCGGCGTGGAGGATGTGGAGGTGCTGAAGAGGGAGCTGGTGCAGGTGCAGACCCTCATGGACAACATGACCCAGGAGCGAGAGCAGGAATCCGAGCGCCTCAAGAACCAGTACAAGCAGCTGCAGGCCGAGTACACAGCCTCAGAGGTACGCCCGAGACGAGAAGAGACCGGTGGTCTCTTAGTCCATTTGTTAGTTACAGTGCACGGGAACGAGATCGTGATTGTGCTTTAGGCATTTTCCAGATGGATCAGGACCGAAACTAGAACACAAATGCTGAATGCATTGAATTGCACCATAAACAATGAAACTTTGTAGTGTCCTTTCTCCGAGGCAATTTCTCTGACGGTAAGTTCTGTAGGGATCATTTGTACTGTTAAATTCTATTGTTGTGTTTCATTCACTGTGCTGCGATTCATAATTAAGCAGTTTTAAATTATTTAAAGTGCCTCAGAGAGGAGGGCTAAGTTTTTAGTATATTGAAGCAACCAGGCTTTTTTTTTTAATCAAGAGTGCTTGAGCGATTGTTTTATCTTTTGCTTCCCCCCCCAAGACAGCTTAGCCTTAGAAGAACTGTAAACACTGAGCAAGGGACAATTTGTGAAACGCATAAACTAGAAGAATAATGAGTGCAATGTTCACGACACTGTTGCCGAGTTTGCGCCACGCTGGTCCCGAATGTCTGTAACAAGCTATGCCCGATCCTGCTGTGATCATGCCTGGTACTCTCCCAGCTGGCATTCTGCTTCCATGGGCAACGGGAAGATAATTGAGTCAAAGGATCAGAAAGTGGGACATATCAGAAAAGATTAGTTGCATTAGAATAGAGAACAATGATTATATGAGGAAAATGATGAAACAATGAAACAAAAAATAGCTGTGAAACTAATTTCTGCTCTGTCCTGAAACAGGATGCCAAAACCTTTGAAGATCTGTCGCTGCCCAACATTGCCTCGCGCGTTTGTTTTTATTTTAAGTATATTTATAGATCTTGTGATTACCCCAAAATGCAGCTTCTTAAACCTTAGTGTCCAATCTATGGAGACATGCCTTGCAGTGTGGATTAGAGGTGGAGTGCTGACACATACAGCACTTTCCCACACAGGGTACCTGGAGCTGATGCCTCCAGTTTGTGCCTTAATGAGTTTTTGCCATCATGCAGTACCTGTGGCTGCTGTTAATGTCTGTATTTGTTCTTCTTCTGTCTTCTTCCATCTGTTTTCTTCTTCTGCTTTCTGGTGGAGGTTCGTAAACTTGAGGTAATCTTCTTTCCACTGGTCTTGTCAACGTTGTACTGTTCATGTTGTCCAATGTGTAGTGGCTGTCTGTGGGTGGTTGTCCATTTTGACATACTGTGGGACAGACTGACTTCAGCTTCACGGCTGTTGTTCACCTTCTGCTGCTGTGCATCAAAACGCTTTCGTTCCACAAAGGAGCTGAGGCATTGACGTCAGCAGTTCGCATTTTTAAGACGTTTTTAAACTTGACTTTTACTGCATTTACATTGCAGGTACATTATTCAGTGTTCCGTAACCCTGTCAAGAGCTTCTCTTCTTTTGAGTTTTGCTATCAGTCTTGAATTTAAGATGATTCAAAACCCTGGTGAAGAAGTGTTGGCATTCTTGAACTCAGATGATGTTTACATGTTCTGAAGATTATATATAATCTCTGAAAGTGAGCCTTTTCTCTGATGTGAAGAATGTAATATTCCATTCCTGCGTTGTAATCAACATCTACCTATCAACGTTTATAATTAAGCTTTTTATTCATATTAAAATGTGTATTTGTGTGTTAATAAAATGCTTTTTCTTTATTTGTTGGTGTCATGAAACTCACTGTATCAAATAATGTAGATGGATATTTTTGTGAAACCAAAAATAAGGAAGATTGTTTTTTCTTGTTAACGCCTAGTTCAGGAAGGTCTGCAGATTTCTTTGGAGGCATTTTGTGAAAGGACTTTTTTTGAACGTGTGGTCAGTAAACACTGTGCTTTCTGCCTAGACTACGATATCCCAGATGCGGGCGGAGCTGGAGAAGGGTCCCCAGGAGGTGGCTGTGTACACGCAGCAGCTGCACAAGCTGCAGAGCTCCCTGAATGGACTTCAGCAGCAGAACCAGGTAAGGCAGGAGCAGAGTGACTCTCCTAACAGGATGCACGCGTGCTGTGTAATGGCACTGCTACAAATGCCAACATGCTCTGGTTGTTGTGCCTTGCTGGGGGTGATTCAGCCTTATAGAGAACAAAGCCTGATTAAATCCGAATCATAAACATAAGCTTGCAGTAATGTTTTTATTTTAAAGTTGAAGAGGGGAGCTGCGTCAGCGTTTGTTGGCTGCAAAGAACAAACAAACATTAATTCCGTGCTTGGAAAGAAAGCTGTTAAGCCTTTAGCAAGTGTTTTTAATTTAGACTTTTTGTTTAATGTTTAATTCACACAGAGCTGTGGTTTATTTTTTGAAACGTAGGCATAAAACCTGTAGATTATTATTTAGGTTTCTCTTTTAAATAGAGTTAATTAAACAGTTAAACCCTATCAGTGCAATCATATTAAATGCATCATGCAATTATTAAAATAATTAAGTCAAAACAATCACAGCATGTAATTCTCTGACCAAAATGTACAAAAGTACTTAAATCCAGACCTTAAATATGCAGCCTAATGTAACTGAAACAAAAACAATGCAAGAGACATGAGTAAGTAACATAAGTAGATTCAGATTATCTGAACCCCAGGCATTGGTGACTTTAATCTCTCACTCCCATATTTTTACTGTGAAGAGGTTCTAAAATCAATTCAGGAAGTAACCTTTCTTCCCATGAAAAATAAATCTGGAACTGGGGCCATGCGTCTACATGCTGGAATCGTTACAGTTATAGCTTTCTGTTGACGGTAATGTTTCAGGATATTTAGAAACCCTGTCATCAGGGCTCTCATAACTTTGATACATGTGCATTCTTTCCAGCGCCTGTCTGTGAGAATATGTAGTAAGTGAACTATACGCTCACAAGCGAATATGGAATGTCCACGGGTTACAGTCACATAACTGCCTGCACAAGACCGCTACTAAGAGTCAGCCGGTGGCTCAGAGTACCTGTCGGTGCTTTGTTGCAATTCCTCATCGTCATTTTCTGTTTTGTTGTCGTTCTTGTTGTTTAAAACATAAAACTGTATCCAAGTTTATTTTATCTGATGGAGAGAAAGAGCTTCTTTTACCTCTGATAAAGAGAAGTCTCAAGACGATTCATGTCTTGTGTAGAGAGTTTTGAGTTGTGTCATCAAGAAAGCCCTGGATTTTATTCAAAGAGCTAGTCTTCAGCTGAATATAGTTAAAAACACCAAGTGAGAAAAACAAAATATTTCTTGACAGAAGTCGTCAAATTGTTCTCTGTTCAAGGCAAACTGTTTTAACTGTCAGTAACTCATATTGAGTAATATATTGCAACTGAGGACACATAATTACCCTAGTCCTGCTCATTAAACTTGTCTGATAACTTTGAGTATAGAACTTTTATATGGGAGAGCAAAGAGAGTTCTTCTCAATCTGTTTGCTTTTTGCGATATCTAGCCAGCTAGTATTAATATTCTATTAGATTACAGATGTAATCGAATATTACTCTAAACCCACGTTACACTGCACAGCCGAATTAAGGTGTAATCAAGGATAATTTTACATCACGCATTGGGAGCTTTTATCATGGAGAATAAAATGTCTAAAATGCTCTTTGTCTTTGTTTGGCATTTTGGCACGGTCTGGTATGGTTGTCAGGGATTCAGCTTCAGTGCCAAGCACGCCTTGATGATGTATTTACCTTGGAAGCAAAAAAAAATGTCCAGACGATGTTGTGTGGGGCAGGGAGAGGTCCCGTTGCATGAATCATTTTGCCCTCTCTGGGTTAGATTAGTGCTGAGCCTTTGTTTGGCAGAGAGTGTGTAACATTTGTCGGATAAAATCTCTATTAAAAGATGGCAGCTGTAGACCTCACAGCTTCTCTTCCCTAACGTGAGGAAGCCCATTCAATAATCAGAAATGAGCAAAATATGTAGCAGTATGTCATCTTCATCTCTCTTCAGTGGTGGTTTAAAAAAAGCCTGCTGCTCTGGAGTAAAAATTCAGTGTCGATTTCTGGGTATCTCTTAATTTGGCAATTTCCAGCATCTTATTCTGTAAATTTAGCCCTCCTTAATCTGCCTGCTCTTGTGCCTGTATTGGCCAATGTTTAAAACCAAATATCTTATGCAATTAATAAAATTAATATAATTATTGATACTGTATATTTAATGTGTCATAAAATACTAAATTCTAGTATAAATAATGCTTTGGCATATTTTTTTAGAGACACATATACTGTAATCTTGATGTAGAAGTTAATTCAGAGGAATAAACTTTTACTTTCAAGAGGTGATAAAAGCTACAGTCTGCCTGATTATCGCCAAAGAGCTTTTCACTATTTTCATCTTTTTTCATTTTAAAAGATGGTGGTACACTTACTGTAACTGAAATTACTTAAAAGGAACAAAAATAGTATTTTAAATGGAACTTTCGTGTTTAATATCTTGGTATGTTAGCAGTGGAGGCAAGTGTGTTTATAATGAGTCATTCTGTTCATTGGTCATAATATTTTATAATGACGTGAAATTAATACATTATACACGTGGTACACATTCAGCCCCCTTCGTCAGCTGCCTTGTGCTGTGTGAACGTTCCATCCAGGTGTTTGTCAGACGTTTTGTGTTGAGATTGAGCTACAGAAGATTTCTTCCAGTGAGGAAGTATCCACTTAGGGTAGAAATGAACAGGTGTGCAGTTCAGTAACAAGATGGCTCACGCGTGGCAAACAGTGTGCAAGCATCCATTTACATGCCCACCTGAAATGGGTGGGAATGAACCCCAATGACTTTGTTTTAACATGTCATAGTTGCATTTTTCATAGTGCCAGAAACAAAAGCTGAAATTCTGTACTTTTCCCTATTATTATTGTTTTCATCTGAAATACAAATTCCATTAAACCCAAGCAAAATGATTCATTTCACTTCAAAGGCCCAATACTTGTGCATCTGGCAGTGTACAACCTGTTTCTCAGGGCAGGTAGGGTCGTTACTGTGATCGAATACGATGAAAGATGGGGTGGATCCTCTGTCAGCTGATCCGTGGTCCTACGCAACTGTTTCCAGAGTCTGTCGGAGAAATTGTCCAAGAAAGACCAGGAGTGCCGGGAGCTGGATGAACGCCTTGGCGAGGAGCTGGCCAGCAAGAAGAGCCTGCAAGCCAGCCTGCACCAGAAGGAGCTTGACTGCCAGCAGCTCCGGGCCCAGGCCTCGTCCACGGACGCCTCTCTCCAGAGAGCCCAGGCGGAGCTCAGCGAGAGAGGGGAGACCAGCCACAAGCTGAAGCAGGAGCTGTCGGAGCTGGAGGTCAAGCACCAGCAGCTCAAAGCTGAGTTCAAGCAGCTCCAGCAGCAGAAGGAAGAGAAGGAACAGCAAGGGCTCCATCAACAGACTGAGATCAACCAGGTAGGGATGGTCTTAATAAGAGCTTTAGACATTTTTTTTGCAAAAGCCTATCATTTTGTCTTCTGACAGCCTTGCGTTCTGTAATGTTGTTTTGTCTCAGAGGCCAATTAAAGTCAAAACAACACAAATATTTCTAACCATAAATAGTGAGTCTTTGATGAGCTTTTTCAACATTTCTTCATAGACTATTTCTTAGTCTTGGAAAAAGCTAGTATGATGAAACGATATCGTATTCATTTCATTCCGAAATGGAGTTTTTTTTTTTTTAAAGCGGCATAATGTTGGACAGATGGTCAGAATTTTTTTACGTTTACTGCCTCCGATGCATATAGATTTAGCCTGAACACGATGCCGTCCTACATTAAAAAGAAGGTGATGAGCTAACGTACTGTACTCCCTCTCACTCCGTTGTTTCTGCTCTGATGCGCCAAATTGGCGGAGCTTTAGAGGATTCTGTCAAGGATCCTACATTGCGTCAATGCTTTTACAACCTTTTTTTCATTTCCCTTAGTGACGGGACTTTTCCCACCTCGTTGCATAAAAGTGCTCAGTGGGGGAGAGCGCGTACAAATGAAATGAAAGAGCCGTCGGCTGACATTTCCGTGACACTTCCACTGAGTGTTCCGCACACACGCGGTTGATTTTGCCCCGGAGCTCCAGGTGGCCCTCCTCAGGTGGGTGGGGCTGGGCCGGAGCCCGGGTCACCCTGAGTGAGTGTGTGTGTGTGTGTTCCCTTGCAGCTGCACGCCAAGCTGCTGGAGGCGGAGCGCCAGCTCGGGGAGGTGCAGGGCCGCCTGAAGGAGCAGCGGCAGCTCTCGGGGGAGAAGCTGAAGGACCGGGAGCAGCAGGTGGCCGACCTGCAGCTCAAGCTCTCGCGGGCCGAGGAACAGGTGGGCTTGATGCTCCACCCGCCCCGCCGGCGGGAAGCAGGCTGTGTCGCTGTGCGTCTCCCCCTCTTGTCCATCCAGCCCTTCCATCGCGTGTCGCCAAGTAAAACTGCAAGCTAAGGAACCAACCGAATGTTGCAGCTCAGAACACATGAATCCGATTTTACATTTGGGCAACTATGTATAGTAAGTAAATGAAAAACCTCACGGTGTCAGTGGATGACCAGTCAAGGCCTCAAGCATGCTAACTTCTCTCATTACTCTATAGAAATGCAACACATATGCTGGAATTAGTCTTGGGTGGTATTTGCTGTTTTCAGAGTCCTGCCATCTAATGAAACACTTCTAGTCTCTGTGCTACAAAGTGTTTCTGAAAAGATTGACCTTTCCCTGATTAAATGTTTCTATTATATCCAGAATTACGGACACTGCTTTTCACCCAAATAACACCTTTGACCATGCAACGATAAGCTTTTAGATTTAATTTAATGACATTCCATACATCATTAGTTAATACATAACAATATATTATTATTTCATACATTATTACAATTATTATTATGCTCATTTAATTGAATGGATTTGGATTTCACAAAGAATGGCCTGGCTTTCTAGAGTTTAATCACATTGTTGAATAGTAATAATAGTAATAATTCCTTACACCTATATAGAGCTTTTCTGGACACTCCACTGAAAGAGCTTTATAGGTAATGGGGACTCTCCTCCACTGCCACCAGTGTGTAGCCCCACCTGGATGATGCAACGGCAGCCAAAGTTTGCCAGTATGCTCACCACACATCAGCTATCAGTGGGGAGGAGAGCAGTGATGAAACCAATTCAATGTAAACCCATATATCCTTCAGGATGACAAATCGGGAAGAAAATACACTGAACAGTTGGAAGATTACTTTATTACATGACCACAAGCATGCTTGATCCCCATTAGACAATTATGTAAGCATGTTCAAGTTAAACCTCAACTAAACAAAGGTATTTGATCGTACAATTAATTTTAACAGAACTAACTCACTTTTGCTGACTTTTATGTTTAGTGACAAGGCAGGGCGTTAACTTGCAAATTGGCTAAAAATAAAAATTGAGATATCAGAGTATTACAATTACCTGTCACCTGCAGTCCAACAGGAGATTTGACATTGGATCCCAAATAAATTTATAATAAGTTCAAAACATTTTCTGTTACTTCATACAAACCTCAACATGAAGCCAGCTCTGATGTCAGACACAATTTTCTCAATGGCATGAAATGTAATAAAATAACTGAAGATAGTCTGGAAGTCTTGCTTTTCTCAGAAAAAACTGTGCAAAACAGTGTTCGGGATGCAGCCTGGAAAACAACCAGGAAATGATGGGTTACACTTCATGGGTTTTTAGGTATTTTTGAATACGAATCTCCCTTCTGTTTTTAACAGTGGTTTCTTGTTATGCCTTATTCTTAATCACTTTTTAGTTTGTTACTATTCATATCTGCTCTAAGCTAAATGTATTGATACTCATACAGTGGTGGTCTTCCCTTATTCTAAGAAAGCTTTTGGTAGCTTTTAAGCACATAAGATGGCTTTTCTATGTACAGAAGGTATGTACATAGGTCTTCAGATGAATCGTTACTTTTTATCGTTTTAACTAAACTTCTCTTGAGATGGAGCAGAAAAGCTGCACCCATAGTCACTGGTATAGTGATGCAGCATGCATTCCTCTCAAGACTCAGTACAACCTAAAGAGACACCCGGTTGCTCTGAGCAATGAACACTTGTAGTGTTTTGTACAAATGAAAAAAGGGACTCTTTTTAGACCTTCAATGTACTGTGTCATCTGCTCCCTCTTCACCCAGGACGGCTTTCCATTCCTTGCCTCACAGGGAACTGCACGTTCGAAAGAAAGCTCCAGTGTGTTGCTGTTTATTAATCATGTTCCATCACACGTTTCATCTCCTGTTGTTCTGGACACATGTCCAATTTAGAGGACCCTTCCTCGCTCAGCTGTCATGTCAGTGACTCACTGTACAGTCCGGCACACGTAGGAGCGTTGAAAGAATAGCTAAGAGGAAGGCCTGCAGCCTTGAGCATTTCCTCGCTCAAGCGGTAGCCACGCGAGGGCAGGGCATTAGAAAGGGCCTGTACTTATTCAGCCAAGTCAGCGGCCAGATAAGCGTTCACCCCAAGATGCAAGCATGGATTTAAGAAGCTTCAAATAGGTTTTAGAACGTTTCTTCTCCTTTTTTTTTTCGATTTATTGCTGGCAGTTGAAGGAGAACGCCACAAAGTCGACTGACTTGCAGCACCAGCTTGACAAGGCTAGACAGCAGCATCAGGAGGTGCAGGCTCTGCAGCAAAGCACCAACGCCAAGCTGCGCGAGGCCCAGGTGAGCACGCTTTTATGAAGAGCTGACTTAGGGGTGAATGTTGTTTAGCCGTAGTCCAACTCCAGTTCATCCAACACAAAGCCAAGAGCACTCAGAGGCTGCATTGTCCTGTAGCGGGACCTGATGTGTCATGCATATCCGCAGTGAGGTGGCACAGGAAGGAGACTTGTCAGAGAATTTGAACTGAATTAAAGAGCTTGCCAGAGAAAGAAGGAAGGAGGACTGGGAGACCTGACAGGAAGATAGACTTTGGTTTTGATGCGTCAGGGATCGGCAGTTTAAAAACCTCTGTAGTGTGAAACGTTTTCATTTCAAGGGATCACAAAGCGTTTTACACCTAAGAGTGATGCCAGTTCAGGTATGGAAGCAGCAGCTGCCACGCCAACCTCAGTTTAACATGTCCTTTGAAAGATGTGTGTCCTTGGCCACTGTAGTGTGTAGTTTGCTTTTCAGGCAAGGATATGTAATACATTCAGCAATAATCAGACCGCTTCTGGTCAAGGTTAGGGTCTCCAAAAAAACATCGGAGTACGTGAAGCTAAGAGCTGATAGTTTTTGACCCTCACCATTTCATTGATTAGTAGTATTGATAAGAACCTTTTTAGTTTTTAATTATTAACATATATGAGAACCTGATTTTTAAAAATCCCATTAATGTATAAAACAAAACTAGACTTCACCGCTGAGTGCATGTTTTCTGTGCACAGAGGTCTTTCCTGTAAGTTGTGTTTTAATATGGGAACAATTGTATGACATACAGTGTGGTACATCACTCCCTCTTTTCACTTTCACTGTCCCAGGTTATACAAAATGGGTATGTTTGGTTGTCTAACCTGTCCTAAATGTATGTGAATGTACTCCATTGTTGTAGAATGATCTGGAGCAGGTGCTGCGTCAGATTGGTGATAAAGACCAGAAGATCCAAAATCTGGAGGCCCTGCTTCAGAAAAGCAAAGATAACATCAGCCAGCTGGAGGCAGAGAGGGAGGACCTGTGTGCCAAGATCCAGGCTGGTGAGGGGGAAACCGCAGTGCTCAGTCAGCTCCAGGAGAAGAACCACGCACTGCAGGAGCAGGTACAGCCTCCCGCACCCCTGAGCACAGCTCCTGTGTAACTAAAAACACTGAACCTACTGTAACACCCCACCCCTGAGCACAGCTCCTGTGTAACTAAAAACACTGAACCTACTGTAACACCGCACCCCTGAGCACAGCTCCTGTGTAACTAAAAACACAGACCCTACCACCACACCCCTGAACCCAATTCCTGTGTAACTAAAAACACTGAACCCAACACTGCACCCCGAACACAGCTCCTGTGTAACTAAAAACACTGAACCTAACATCGCACCCCTGAACACAGCTCCTGTATAACTAAAAACACAGAACCCTACCACCACACCCCTGAACACAGTTCCTGTGTAACTATAAACACTGAACCTAGCACCACACCCCTGAACACAGCTCCTGTGAAACTAAAAACACTGAACCTAGCACCACATCTCTGAACACAGCTCTTGTGGCGCCAATCACTTTGCCCTGTAAACTGTATTCTTTTAACATTTTTTGGGGCTGATAAGGTTTCCCAGTTAAAGTTATAGTCCTCATTCAATTTTCATTCCACAGCTTTAAAAAGGCTTCTACTGACCGCAAACTACGAAAGGTGCACTTCCTTGTGATGTTCCCATAAGAATTGAGCCTGTGTAAAATGAGCTGTTTTGGCAAGCTCCCCCCACACAAACTTTTTTATTTCTCTGCATTAAATCTCTTCTCATAAGGAGGTCTCCTGATAGAATATTTTTAGCATTTTGCTAAATAGGGTGTGCATGAAATAAAACCAGATCATTTTAAAGCAATCAAAACCATTGCTTTTGTACTCTTCAGGTATCTATATAACACATAAAAGACCCAGTTTCACATTTTAAAATATATAACAACAAGCACCACAGATATTTCTATTGCAATACTTTGTGAATATTCGGTTGCTTAGTTTAAAAATGTGAAATTATGTAAAATGTGTAAAGAGTCATTCTTTAATTGTTCATTTAGTGCTTGAAATAGCATCATCATAATTATTAATTATGTTTATATCGCACTCTTCGTATCAGGGGAACACAAAGCATTTTACACGTAAGAGTGGCCAAACTTCATCTACAGAAGCAGGAGCATGGGAGTGGAATTGAGCCAGTGTTAACACCCCTACTCTGTTGAACTGTTCCATGGGATCTGTAATGCACAGCCTCAGTTTCATATCTGCTCTGAAAGGTGGTACCTTCTAATGTACTGCACATTGTCCCCGGTCACCGTATTGGTGCATTTGTTTAGTAAATTCTGCTCCAGGGGAAGGAGTGCCACCTACTGGTCTGCCAGTGGAGGTCTTCCATCCCAATACTGACCAAAACCAGGCTTTCATAGTTTCAGTGATCTGACGAAATCGGGCGACAAGTGGAATCTGATGGAAAAACTTTCAGATTTTCAAGCCGTGTGAGGATTAAATGACCTCTTTGTGGGTCCTCCACTTCTGTGCTGCGCTTGATGTACAGTGTGGGTGGTCGTGTTGCAGGTCGCCCAGTTGACCGACAAGCTGAAGAACCAGTCGGAGAGCCACAAGCAGGCCCAGGACAACCTGCATGAGCAAGTCCAGGAGCAGAAGACGCACCTGCAGACCGCGCGAGACCGCTGCCTCTCGCTGGAGGCCTCCCTCAAGGAGATTAACGCCCAGCTCGCAGAGAGCAGAGAGAAGGTGGCCCAGCTAGATACTCAGGTATGTGCAAACTGAGAAGAATAGGAGAAACAAAGCTTCCTCACCTTCATTGAAAGATGGGGCAGGCATGATCACACTGCATACAAAAATCTCAAATACGATATAAACTCTGATGTAAAACCAGCAAAGAGAAACCTGAGAAATTGTCTGTTTCCTATAAATCTGAAACACACTGCAAGGAGTTAAAACCTCCTTTAAGATACCAAATATAAGATTGTTTTTGTTAAAGTTAGAAAAGTGTGGATGTTTTGTATTTTTTATATTATATGAGCCTCCACGGTTCATCTGGGGTGTGCTGCAGCATTAAATGCACAGTTTTGATTAGGACATTAAAGGGGAATGTTATTTTTTTATTTCATGGTTATGATGAGTGCATTCCAAACCATAGTAAAAGTAAGATCTATGTAGTAACTCGTAAAACCTCCAATTTACAGTACATCTCAAAATAGACTGCGTTTCCAGGAATGCACAGTGCCATGTTCAGAATTGAGGTAACAGAACTTGCAGTGATGTGCTGCGGCCTTATTACATTGTAAAGAAGCAGGCTTGTGAATACATCTCTTTTAATCCAATAGAAATATTCCTCTCCGCTACCATACGATTTTACTGACAAATACAACTTGTAAACTCTGCATGCAGGTCACGTTGGAACAAACCTGTACCTTTTGACTCATACGTCACATTACATTACAGTCATCACAGTGACTAGTGAGCAAGAAGGGCTGCATCACGTCACAATCTGTGCAAACTCTCGATCTTGCCTGTGCCGAGACGAGGGGTTTTGCGACAGCACGGCGCCATCCAGTCCTTTCACAAAGTTCACCATTTTTTGCTAAAATTGAATTTTTACAAATGTTTCTGTACGGGCAGTGAATGTTCTTTGTTTCTGAGATTTAATAACCGGTCTGAGAAATTGGGACAGCAGTTCCCCTTTAAATCATGCAGGGACGCTACATGAATTGCTAAAACAGAGCAGTAGCTCAGCTGCATATTTAATGACAGAAAAGGCCGAAGGTCTGACTGAGGTTAGTGTTTCAGCTGAAGGCAAAGACCGAGCTGCTGCTGTCTGCTGAAGCTGCCAAGACTGCCCAGAGGGCTGACCTGCAGAATCACCTGGAGACAGCCCAGCATGCACTGCAGGACAAACAGCAGGTAAGGAAGACCTCATCCATGGTCTTCATCAGCATCTCAAGTGAACATACAGTACTGTATATAGGTTGTGAAACAGCATATATGGATAAGTCAGAAATAGCTCTCATAGTTACATCTTTGAGAGGTGAAGGACCCAGTTCTAATGAAATATGAACTAAATCAAATGCTAAATCTTTCACTCCATTAACTGTTGAGCAGACTGGTATATCCCACCCTGTTTGCAATTGGGCATAATGAACATGTCACTGACACTCAGCAGCTTGAGTAGCGTAGCAGTGGCTCTCTGGCTAAAGATCTGCGCCTGTGGCTGGAAGGTTGCCGGTTTGTATCCCGCAGGCCTGCAGAGGAATCCTACTCCGTTGGGCCCCTGAGCGAGGCCCTTAACCCCAGCTGCTCCAGGGATGCTGTATAAATGGCTGACCCTGCACTATGACCCCAAGCTTCTCTCCCTGTCTGTGTGTCTCATGGAGAGCAAGTTGGGGTATGCGAAAAGACAAATTCCTAATGCAAGAAATTGTATACGGCCAATAAAGTGATCCTATCTTAAGAAATACTGGGTCCGGGAAAGTCAGAGGCAGGAAAAGTTGAGCCTGGAAAGGGAAATGTAAAATCTGTAGTAATATAGTACAGTGGATGTAGTGAGGGATTGTCACGAGCATGACTTTACCCAATAATAGGATGATTTCACAGATCTGCCTTGGCTCTCAGAATTGCTTCAGGAAATCAGCTGCATTTCTAGGGGGAAATGTTTTTCGAAAACCTCCACTGGGTTGTAGCTACTTCGTCTCATTTCGTTGACCTCCCTGCCTCTTCTCTCCTTGCAGGAGCTGACCAAAAGCAAAGCTCAGCTGGAAGAGCTGAGTGCCAAGCTGCAGGACAAGCAGGAGTTCTGCAGCCAGCTGGAGAGCAGTCAGAAGGAGTTCAGGGAGAAGCTGCTGAGCTCTGAGCACAAGGTGGAGCAGCTGGAAGGGCAGGTGAAGGTGAGTGTCCCGATCACTGTATAGCAGCCTCACAGCTCCTCTGTACACCTCGGGCATGAATGGCAAGTTAAATAGACTTCCTGTTCAAATCTGGCAGGGTTGTATGAGCTCTCAGAATATTGCTTTTCTCATGCAAAATGTTATTAGCATCCTTTTATTGGCATTTTATTTGATGGTGATTGTTTTCCATGAACCTAGAACTGACGAGACTAGTAAATATGTTTTACAAAAAAAATTGAGCACACTATGGTATTGCTTTGCTAATCATGTTGTTTGTGATTTGGAGGCTGATAGGTGATAGTATTGACTAGATGGTAAAGCAATTATAAATAAATGCAGAAATGTAAATTGTATGCTGTGATGGGAAAGTTCTATTTTGTGAACTGCAGATATACTTTTATATAAACCTAGTAGGCAGAGACAACTTAAAAAAAAACTTTACCAGACATTATAAAAATGAGCAGATTTGGTCACCAAATTGCATGAAAGATATTGCTGCTCTGGAATGAGTCCAGAGGACAGCAACCAGATACGTTCTGGAGCTCAAGGGACTGTCCTACACTGACAGGCTGAGGGCTATGAGGGCGCTAATCCAAGTATTACAGATTCCTCAAAGACATTGATAAAGTAAACCCAGTGGAGTTCATCAGAATTGCAGTGAAACATGAAAGAGATGTTACAGTTGGAGACAAGGTGGTAGTGCAATTATATCTGAAGCCAGGAGGGCTAGTCTTTTTGCATTCGTCTCGAGAGACCCTTTCAGCCCTGCCTTTTAACAGTAGCATGTCCGGTCAGGGGTCTTCAGGTGTCTGTCGTTACTTCAACAGAAGCTGGAGGCGGATCTCCAGGAAGTGAGGACCAGCAAGGGGCAGCTTCAGCAGGAGCTGCAGAAACAGAGGCAGCAGGTCTCGGAAACCGACAGCCGAGCAAAGGAGCTCAGCAAGCAGCTGAATGCAGAGAAGAGGGGGTAAGACACCCAGAAGTACCGCCAAAAGACACGTAGAGCCACCTATGGGAGAACATTGCCAGCCCAAAGCGTTATTGTTGTAATAATGAGGCAAGGTAATTCTCTGTCAAAGCTCTGCTGATGATGGAGCTCAGTAGTTTCCACAAAGATGTGAAGGCACTTGTGTAAAAAATGTCCTCTCATTAAGAATGGCTACAGTATCCCTGAATTATTTCAAGTATGGAGCTGTGTCAGCATGCATAGGCTGCAAAGGAACAAGTAAAAGCTTTATTCCGTGCTGAACGAGAAGAAAGGAAACGCAACATTTCAGCTGTGGAGCCTTATGTTGTGTGTTTGATTTATTGTCTCTGTTAGTGATAGAGCTCATCAAGGTAAGAAGGAATAAGTATTAGAAATTACAATCGCATTTTAACTAGTAGAGGTTTCTGCTTTAAGTAAAATATTGTTCAGAAGCATTAAGATGTGAGTGAAACAAAATGTGGTGCACAGTGCTTTATACCTAACAGTGCCAATGACACTTTAAAGGCAGTGGATACCCATTGCAGGTGCTAAGACATTTTTAAATAAGCTCTATCACATGTGAGCCAGGTACATCATTTAAGTCGTGTCCCCTCCTGGGGCTGGAGAGCCCTGATCTAGCAGCATTTCTAAGTGGTTGATAGATCTAAAAACTTAAAAGATATTAAGGAATTTAATTGTCATCCTTCAAGCAGGTTAAGGAGTAAATTAAGCAACTGGGGTGTCATTTGGAACCAAATGATGAGTGTCCTTCATCCATCAAAAGACCAGATTTCCCTTTATTAAGGAAAATGCTTGCTTAATTGATCAGTTACTCACAGCTGTTCACAATAATTGGGTGGCTAAGAGTTACTGGATTTGCACTCTCCTGAACCAGGAGTGGTTAAATAGTTCTTAAAATCCATCTTAAATTGTTTATTTGCTGCCTGTCTTCCTGAAGGGCTGCAGACCTGAAAGAAGAACTGCGGAAGAAATCCAGTGCTCTGGAAGAGACGACGCAGAAGCTGAGCAAGACAGAGGAAGAAAGCCAGGGCCTCAAGCAGAGCCTGGAGAAAATATCCCAAGAGGCCAAGACACAGCAGGCTGAGCTAGAGGCCAGAGTTCAGTCCCTAACGGGGGCCCTTCAGAAAACACAGGAGGAAAAGGAGTCTCTCTCGAAAGATCTCTCGACGGCCAAGGAGAACCTGTCCAACATCTCGCAGTCTCTGAAAGAGACACAGGCTCAGTTTCAGAAAGAGAGACAAAGTGCAAAGGCTTCGCTGGACGAGAAGGTTGGCTGATTTAATATTCTTTGATTGATGACTATGAAATTGCAGGATTTATGTGAAAAATAAGTAATTATGATGTCTGGTGGCATGATGCTCAAGACTACCTTACCAGTTTGTATGTACACTTGTATGGAAATGTTTAGCCAGCCCTGGTCAAATTGTAAGTTTCAGTGAATTTCTAAGTAAAAAGAGATTGACACAACCCTTTACAGATTTACAGATTTGTAGATATTCAAATTAAAACGGTGAGTATGGCATTTGCAAACATTCAGGCACCCCGTCAGTGTGTACTTGGTAGCACCTCCATCCACAGAAATCACAACTTCCAAACATGTCCTGTAGCCAGCATTTTAATTTCCCGTAGGATTTCCCCCAGTGTATTTTACCCAGTATGTGCAGTGTTGGAGTTCATGTTAGGGTTATGAATGCAGGGCTCACTTACGCCAAACTTTCACTCGTGCTGTTGTTTTGACAAAGAGATTATTTTGTTCTATTTCTAAAATAAACTACTCAAAGACCATAAGTGGAAGATTAATTTTTTTTTACTCTCTTTAGGAAAAATCTCTTCAGCAAGTCCGACTGGAGCTTCAGAAGAAAGCCGAGTGTGCTTCTAAAGAAATCAGTGAAGTGAAAGGTCTTCTCCAAAAGAGGGAAGAGGTAATTAAAATAAAGATCTTTGTCACAGAGTTGTTTTGTATGGGCTTTAATGCTTTTCCAAAGCTATGTGCATCTTAGTTTTGTAAACATGGTAGAACTGTATGGTACTCTGCAGAGCTTTCACTTTGTGAGGACAAAATAATAGTTCTTATAGTCAATTACCGGTCCGAATTCACACTCACAGGTTAGTTTCTTCAATTTTAAAGCTCTCAGGACAGGTAAACATTCTCTGTGTAGGTGCATATTGCACTATTTTCCGTACTGTTTTCCAAGTCTTGACACATAATGGCCTTTGAAAGTCAGTAAGTCAGAAAGGCCTATTGTTTTTGCAGAGCGAGAAGGAGCTGAAAACCCAGTTGACGTCTCTAACAGCACAGCTTTCAAAGGCACAAGAGGGTCTGAAGGAGAGGGAAAAGAGCGAGCAGCAACTTCAGGACAAGTTAAACACAGCCCAGGAGTCCTTCACCCAGGAGATAAAGAAGCTGGGAAACCAGCTGAGTGATTTACAAGCTCTCCATTCCCAGAAGGCAAGTGATGTCATTCTTTCAATACCAAACAGCAGATTTATCGCATAACAACACATTATGGTATGTCGATTCCCTCATGGCGAGAATTTATTTTTTTTAATTAGTTCTCTAATCATTTTTCTAACATGTTGTTAAGCGTAACCATTTTAACATGTTTGAAATCCAATTCCGTGTTGTTTTTTTATATCCAATACCCCAGTTGTCTTCCTGGTATTCTACTGTACTGGGCAGTAGTAAAATACTCAGCAGGTCACTGTTATGTGCGTGAGGCGCACAGCCCACAGCTGTCAGCTCTTTGGAAACACTGGCTACTCACCTTCCAAAGCTGGCTGCCATCTGCGAAAGCAGTACCATGGTTTGTGCAGCTTGCTTTTCCACGTGGCACAAGTGTTCTTGTGCTCCTGTGTGGGGCACGCACTTGGCAGCAGGCACTCATTCCTTATGCCAGCTGACTGGGAGTGAGAGATGCCATTGAGGTTTAAGGTGAATCTTACCTTCTGTCGGGCGGCTGTGCTGTAGCAGTATGTTTATAGAGGTCAAGGCAGGCTAGTCCTGGCTGTACAGCTATTTCCCAGCAGGATTCCTTGGTCACTCTTCGGTTTTTAAAGGTATTTAAGATTTTTTTGATCAGTTCTGATCACCCACAACTCCTCTTGGAAGGTGGTACCGGTAGTGGAAAATGGGACTGAAATTGAAGTAATTAGATACAGTGGACAGGAGCTGTACTAGATCAGCTGGCCCCACATTTGTAATAAGTCTGCTGAAATGAATTGAACAAAAACGCCTGTTTTTCATAGAAATTTGCTTTGGATTTTACAAGGTTACGAGGTCGTGACTGCATACTTTCCTGGTTTTTGTTCCTTTTCATATTGAATAAAAGAATCTACAAAACTCCAGGGTGCTGTTACTCCTTTGTGTTCTTTAGTATCTGTGCATGTCAAAAGGGAGCTTGCATGGACACTGCATTTTTGTGGTTTACATTTTGTGGTTTACAAGACTCTCGTTTAAACTTTTCAACCCCAAACAGCAAAGACTAGAAAGCAAAACATAAATGCTTTGGACTGTTTGTAAATACCAGTAACTGCATAAAAATCTTACACAAAGCATAGCCACATTGATCTGGGCTTTGTTACTTTGCAGGTTGATGCAGAGGGTAAACTGAAAGAGCAGGTAACAGCATTGTCACTAGAGCTCAGTGCAGAGAAAGGACAACGTGCTGACCTCCAGAAGAGATTGGATAGCACCAAGGACAGCCTTGAAAAACTGCAGTCTGACTTGTATGGGAAGGAATCTGAACTATCTGCTATCAGGCAAGATCTCAAGGTGGGCAAATTTATACAGTAGAAACTCATTGACAAATGAAGATGTGTGTATATAATGTGTCCACATGTAGCAAAATAGAGGTGTGTGTTGTCCTAGTTTGAACTAGTCCTGTGCAGCATAAAACTTGGGAAGTAATCTATGCAGACAAATGTAAAGTTGCAAAGAGATGTCTTAGATTTCTGCACATTAATGCTGGTGACCATGTCCGGTTTCAGTGAAGTTAATCTGAGCTTCTTGAATTCATTCCACCCACAGGCTTCGGAGGACAAGCTGGCTCTTGCTCAGGAAGAGCTGCTTGCGAACAGGAACCAGCTCAGCAGCTGCACCCAGTTGATCCAAGAGCTCAAAGCCGCCAGGACAGCACTGGAGCAAGACCTGGCGAAGAAGGAAGAGAAGAGCAAGCAGCAGGAGAAAGCTCTGCAAGAGGCACGGAAGGAAAAGGTCTGTGTGGGTCGTCCTCGGCACCGCTCTGCCCGCTGTACAGTCTCCTCTTGATAACTGTGCTTGGAAGGAAAAATGGACGTTGAAGTCCATTTCCCAGAGCCTTGTCTGCTATTGCTTTGACAGGCTTATAACATGGTGGTGTGTCGCTCATTGAAGGTGTGATCCTCCTGCAGGGGCTGACAGACGAGGAGCTGGCGAAGGTGAAGTCAGAGGCTGCAGACCTGAGTGAATTGAAGACCGAACTGGAGCAGGAAGTGAGCAGGCTGAGTGAAGAGTTGAAGACATGCAAGGAGAAGGTGAGAGAACATTTTATTGTCGCGTTGCTTCCCTGTGTAGTGGCTTATACTAAAGGGTTAATTAAAAGCTGGGATTCCCATCTCCAGTCCATAGTGTTCAGGTCCCATCTGGACTCTTCCTGTGTCTGTAAATCGTTGGCACAATTATAGTTTAACTGTACCAGTTAAAACAAAAAACAAAATGTCTCTTTTTCATGTCCTTCAAGAACCAGGGTCTGAAGAACTGGGGATCTCGGATCCAAAGAATGAAACCTAAACATAGGATTTATGCATTCGTCTTTACTACTACTACTTTACTACATTATTACTATTAACACAATAATGTTTAATATGCTCTACTTGACCATTTCTGTCACGCTGTGTTTTTACGTGCAGTGTCGGCATTTCTTAATAACGTACATCTCTAGAAACCCGTTCAGCTGTGCGGTCTGTTGCTCTGACCTCCAGGACCTCGCGGACCTGAGAGATGCCAAGCAGCTGCTGATCCAGCAGAAGCTGGAGATCCAGGGACAGGTGGACAGCCTCCGCTCGGCTCTGGAGCAGCAGAAGAAGGAGTTCCAGGCCACGCAGGAGGCACAGAGCCACAGAGAGGAGGCTCTGAAGAAGGAGCGGGAACAGATAGAAGCCAAGCTGGTACAGTTTCTTCTTTTGTGCCCCACAGATTATTGCTGGAAAATGTGTTTTTTCCCCACTGTTGTTACTTGCAGATGGCACTTTCAGTGCAACCAAGCTATGCTTTTGGTCCATGATGATCAAAGTGACTAAAAAAGCTCTGTGACAGTTCATTGACTAATTCATTTACCTTCTCTGTTAGGGTTAGGGTTTTAGGGAAGACTTAATGACTGTGTATTTTTGGTTATGGATTGTGATAAAGGATGTATTTATTATTTTCATCGTTAATTACATTTAGCCAGGATAGAGAAGTACAGCATCTTGATTTGTTACTGTCATCCGCTGAAACACTTTATAGCTGTTATGTTGATATGAGTAAGAGAGCTGATATTATTGGCTTCAACAACATGGCAAGTTTTGTGAGGTTCCTCAGGGACCTTTAACCTTGTTTGACTTTGTTAATTCCTTTTGAGGATTTTGAATATTTATAAGATAAGATCACTTTATTGGCCAGATACAGTTAATGTATTAGGAATTTGTCTTTTTGCATACCCCAGCTTGCTCTCCATGAGAAACACAGACAGGGAGAGAAGCTTGGAGTCAGAGCACAGGGTCAGCCATTTATACGGCGCCGCTGAAGCAGCTGGGGTTAAGGGCCTTGCTCAGGGGCCCAATAGAGTAGGATTCCTCTGCCAGCCACTGGATGCAAACCGGCAACCTTCCAGCCGCAGGTGCAAATCCTGAGCCACAGAGCCACTGAATCGGGTATCCTCACTGTCAGAATAAAAAGGTTCAGTTCCTCAGCCTGTCAGTATAGGACACTCCCTTAAGCCCTGGCATGTATCCGGTTGCTCTTGACTGATTCCTGAGCGATTTTTGTGCCCTGGTGACCACAGTTGTCTGCAGCCATTGGTTGGGGAACCAAGCCTTTTCAGCAGTAGCCCCTGCACTTGGGAATGCACTTCCTTTCCATGTCAAAAACTCCCCCTCTGCTGGCGTTTATAAATCGCAACTTAAGACTGACTTGTTCTCAGTTCTTAATCTAATTCTTCCTTTTAGTTTCTTATTTTAAACTGATTTTTGGAGGTATCCTGTATCTTCCCCCCCCCCCCCCCGAGTCCTACAGTGGCGCAATGTTCTGCATTGCTGCCACGCAGCGCTCCGGACCTGGGGCCCATCTGTGTGGAGTTCGTATGTTCTCCCCGTGTTTGTGTGTGTTTTGACTGGGTGCTATAATCTCTTCCAGCTGTGGGCCTGCAAGGGACTGGCGTCCCGCCCAGGGTGTACTCTGTCTTGTGCCCACTGCTTGCTTGGATAGGCTCCAGCTCCCCCCCACGTCCCTAAATTGGATGAAGCATGTAGAAAATGAGCGGAATGGATCCGTCTTTTTCTGCTTACCGCGCATTTTTCTGTCTCCGTGTGTAACTTGAAGAATGCTGTGGATTGAAGGGCGCTATCAACGGGGGAGACTGACTGATGATTAGTGCGCGGCGTGGCTGGGAGTGTGTTGACGGCGCTGTGCTTGGCCGCAGGGTGCGGAGCTGCAGTCCCGGGAGGAGCTGAAGAAGAGGCACGAGGAGGCGGAGGCCCGGCTGAGCCTGCAGGCCGCGGCCCTGAACGAGAACCTGGGCACGCTGAAGAAGGAGTGGCAGAGCAGCCAGCGGCGGGCGGGCGAGCTGGAGAAGCAGGCGGACGAGCTGCGTGGGGAGATCGCCGTGCTGGAGGCCACCGTGCAGCACAACCAGGACGAGCGGAGGGCGCTGCTGGAGAGGTGAGCCCCGCGGCTTGGGCCCCTGCACTGCTCGGGTCCCGCCGCCGTCGGCGGTCCAGGTCTGCGTCCGTCTCCCAGAGAAGCAACTCCTATGCAGATAGAGTCCTGTCTGGTACCCTGTGCTTCTGTGGCAGGTGCAGGGCTGCTACAGGTCTATTCCAAATAAGCAGCTTTCTGATACCCGACGGATATAGTTTTAATGAATTGAGTTTAGTGTGATTGCAAAAATGTGTGAATCAATGCTGTAAAATGTAGATATAATACCAGTATATGGCAGAATCAATTTGCAGTTCATATGTTCATCTGTCAACCACTTCCTGATTAATGATCAGATTTTATCATTGTCACGGCCTGTTATTATGACAGTGTTAAGACCTAGCTTTGCACTACTGTTAAATTGGAACACTCTTAACTCTTATGAAGGGTGAGACATGCAACAGTGTTAAACAGCAGCTGCAATGAATGCTGTAAAAGCCCTTGAGGTCTGGTTGTTCAGATGTATTTGTGTAACTGTACAAGCCCCGTATATGGCCCTTTGTAGTGTTTCGTGGATCTGTGCTTGTGTTTTAACATTGGGATTCTGGGGGTATTTTTTGTTTTTTGCGCACCAGGTGTTTGAAGAGTGAAGGGGAAATTGAAAAGCTGCAGGCCAAAGTGGTGGAGATGCGAAGGAAATTGGACGACACGACGGCAGCAATGCAAGAACTGGGAAGGGAGAACCAGTCGCTACAGGTGAGGCCCGGGTCTGCATAATGACCCATCTGCCAGGAACCTCCATATACATTTTCATATCGGCAGGAATTCGGCAAAGACAAACTTCCCTGTTAATCTGTGAACGCCTGTTAATGTGTTTCTGTGAGCCTTTCGATTATTCAAAATATCAAATTTACAAAACATTAAAACATTACATTTTGCTTTCTGTTTAAGATAGAGCCCGTTTCATAAAGTTCAGTAATAGTCAGAGTATGTAAACAAATTTGAACGAGAGTGCAACACGGCTTTTAACATTTGTGTTCATTTTGTGTAGCCTTTGATCTGTTGGAAGTAGGCAGGAGGATTCCAGAGATCTCCCAGGGCTCCCACAAGCACAACGCGGATCTGCTGTGCTGTGAATTGTTCTTTACGGATTTTTGAGAGAATGGCTTTATTGTGCGAGAACAAAGGGGAAACCTTGTGATACACAACAAACTTTCCCCAAAACAAAAAAAAAAACTCTGTGCTCCAATGTCACATCCAATAACGGTAAATAAAATTGCCCTGCTCTGGCCTCCTGCCTGGCTCTTTAATTTAAATGTCCATTTTCCCTTGATTAATTCTACAGGTCAAGGAAAGAATGTGAGCTCTGTTCTTCTAACTTGGTTCAATTAAACATGAAACAATACACACATGGGAATTATGCTGGTGTTGTGCTTTCAGACTGCAGATTATCTTGTGGCTGCCACACCAGGAGACTGAGGGCGTCTGAGACTAACTGCTTCTTGTTTTACTCTTTACAGATTAAGCACTCCCAAGCTCTTACTCGGAAATGGGCTGAAGATAATGAAGTACAGAACTGTATGTCCTGTGGGAAAGGGTTTTCAGTTACCGTCAGGAAGGTGAGTACACTGTACTACAGCTTTCCTTCCTTTGACACGGGTGTATCAGTGACAGTAGTCTCATGCTTGTCACCCAGAATTAGGGTTGTTTTTTCTAACACTTATCGAAAGAACACCTGCTGCTTTCACTTGGATGTTTGGGAGTGTTTGTATAAGAAAAAGGGTAGGTATGTGATATAGATTTGCTTTTATTTTCACTAAATACAGAACAATCACACTGTAGTCTGCATTTACAATGCTTAGCTTGGCATTGCTGAAATAACCGAGGGGCTGCTGCACTCTTTCGGCACATCCCTAGATGATTGAAATGTCACGATTTACAAGCCTAAAAATATAAGGTCAGTGCACACACTGTTAAAAATAATGCCGACAACAGTCTACGCTGAATGATCGAGGGCATCTACGGCATCCTCACGATTTCATGGTTTATCGCTTGTGTTTTCCTTCAGCATCACTGTCGACACTGCGGGAATATCTTCTGCGCTGAATGTTCAGCCAGGAATGCCTTAACTCCGTCGTCCAAGAAGCCGGTCCGAGTCTGTGACACTTGCTTTGATGAGCTGCAGGGATGAGGACATTGACGAGCCCAGATTGTCCACCACATTTGTCTCATTTTACACATGCACTTGTATGTACTTTGTAAACTACTTAATATTCCATATTAACAGCAATTGCTGTGTTTTATAGAGCGTTTGGCATAGGATCGCGGGGATTAATGTTTTTTGTTTGTGTTCCTGGTGGTGCCAAGACCAGGCTGGCTTTTTGGCACTACAATCCCTGAGATATTGTGTATAGTGAAGACTGTCAGCAAAATATAGCATAAAGCAAAGGGATGGATTTGATCTATATAGTGCCTTTATTACTGATGCAGCCATATCGAAATAGGGTTCTAGAAGAGGAAAACATTCTGTGTAAATAATTTCTGGCTCGGCATCATTGGCTATGACAGTGACATGGTCTATTTTAGATTAAATCAATCCAAAGTGGAGCTGAGGAACATCTTGCACAGATGCATTGAATGAGACGGAATGCCTTTTCATCTGTATGCATTTTACAATTACACCTGCCCATGTGACATCCTGTATCCAGTGTCTACCTGTGCCAAGTGACCACTTTAAATTTCTCCCAACAATATTCTTGGTTCAGTTTAATTGTATTGAGTGATCAACAGTCTCAGTTCAACTGGTATTTTTTTTATTCCATACAAGAAGTGCCAGAAGGATAGTTGGTTGTCCACAAGTTGAAAATGCCAGCAAATGTAAGACACATGCTTTTTATTATTTAAATGAGACTTTTTTTACCTTACGTTTGTCATCTCCTTTATAACCTTTACTGATCCCTGAAGGATTTAGTGCAATTACAGCTGAAAAATACTGAAGTCTATAGCAGTGATTCCCAACCCTGACCTGGAAGAACACTGTCTCTTCTGTATTTTGCTTCCGCTGAGTTCTTAATCACAAGTTTTCTATCAGAGGCAGATTTGTAACTTTGCTTTCAGATCTTTAAAGGCCCAATGTGGTAAGGAATCGGTATCAACCCTTACCAATTTCTGAGTTTCAGAAGTGTTGTCAGTTAGCTCTGTTGCCTAAAATGTAATCAGTTGGACCACTGTGGAAGGAAAAAAAAAACAGTAATGTTGGGAGTGTTTGATACAGTGATATTTCCAACAAGAGAACTGATTCACTGGTAAGAGCTGTTCAGTCATAAATAAGGGTCAGTAAGTTGAGGAGATGCTGTGTAAAGTTCTGTGTTCTGAAGTTGTTGGGAATAGTACCCTTGAGGTAGGGTATCTTTGACACTAAGGACTGACCAAAGAAAACAAGTTAAACAGAAATGTGAACAAGAAAGCGCATCAGTTAAGTCCTGAATTATGAGAGCTGAGCTGGAATGAAAATCGGCAGATGGTGTTCTCCAAGCCCAGGGTTGGGGAACCCCGATCCTGCAGTACTAATGGAAAAATAAGCTTTTTAACTTACTTTGCCTTAGCTGTTTTCGGGTTACATTGTTCAATCTTTTATGGTGCATTTATAATGTACTCAATCTCCAGTGGTAAGGGAAAGCAAACTAGATGAACAGAGTAAGGTGAAATTGTGGGCCCTGTATTAAGAGACCACCTGTGTTAAACAACCAATTTCTGACTGTTTTCTCTTAATACGGGTTTGACTGTACGCATATACATGCACAAATATATATATATAATGTAACTATGTATATACACTTACATAGGCTTTCACTTTAGATTGAAGGGAGACTGATATGTTAATTCATGGAATTGATTTGGTGATTCTAGAGTGTGGTAATTTGTCTTTTTATTTTAAATAAAGGCATGTGTGAGATATAAAGTAAGAAAAGGTCTCCAGGCTAAGAATTTCAGAGGTGCCAGCTATGGAATTTCATTTAATAACCAAAGATTGCAATGTAAAGATTCACTTGATTTGAAAGTATTTATCTTGTTCCCTTAAATGTGTTAGAGAGCACGGTAGGTGAGACACAAACCCTTTCTGTTTTATTCTGCCATACAATAGCTATATTTTATTCTTTTAAGGTTTTGCTGCAGTTCATATGAAAGAGATTAAGTAATGTCATTTACAAACTTTGCATTTTGTTCACGCGCGTTTCCAAGACCTTAAGCACGTGCAGAATTGTGATCCACATTAATGTACAGTATTAACCTATTTTGCAATGCTGCTGTTATTTATACAAAGTGGAATGTCTTTTCTTTCTTGCGTTTTTTAAATACAAAATTTGGTGCTTGTATCAAAATCTGTTATGGTATATGCAGACTGGGTGTAACTGGTTTTAAGTCATGTATTTTTAGTTGCATCAATGCATCTACAGCTGTTTATAGCAGTTGCTTTAAAACTGACGGTACTTCTAAACCTGCGATATGAAGCAATAATCTTAGTTCTCTTCGTTTAACACGCTGTGGAAATGTCATAGGCCAATATGCAGCAGGAACACGGTGTCGACCATAATGGACACTGCAGGGCGCTTGTCCTTTTCATCACAGACTGTGGCGTCAGTGCTGACGAAATGGGTCTCTTGGGGCTCGGCTGCACCTGCCTTCTGATTCCACAGCTGCTGTGGCTTTGACAACCTGGCCAGGGCCCTCGGCGAGTGGGACCCCACTCATCAACATGATGATCAACACCGAGCAGAGGGAAGGGAAACGCGAGACTTGTTCTGCAGCAGTCGCAGGCTCCAAGTGGCCAACAGCGCGTTACAACAGTTGTTTGCCTGCATCAGTTCTGACAGAGGCCTTTGTACAGCTGTATTATGAAATCCCACTTCTTCAGTGTCCAGTAAGAGCTCTCTGAAGTGCTGTGCAATGTGCATCTCACTGTTTGCAAAGTCTCATTCTAACCTATCCTGAACCAGTAACTTCACATTTTTAAGTCAGGCTTGTTAACAAAGATGGCAGTGAAGCAACCTCTGGATCAATATCTTGGTAGCTTTTTTTTTAGTCTACCTCGTTTTGTTTTGTGGAATATAATTTCTCCTGAATGAATATAGAAGCCCACTGACTGATCGGTCTGTGACCAGCTTCTTTAGCTTCAGTTTAACCAGGCCTCTGCTGTGTTTACTTTCAGAGATATCTCAAAAAGTGTGAGAGGACAAAATTCCAGCTGGAAATTGGCTCTGGAGAGCCTTGTCAGAAAGAGGTTAAAAAACATGAAATAATTTCTACATAGTTTTGAATTGTTTTATTCTGGAATGGAGTTCCATACTATATGATATTTGTTCACACTTTCCTGCGATCTGTTCAGCTGAGTATTGCACAGCCACAAAAGTGCCACCACCTCCTTGTTTTTTTAAAGTGGTATAGTTAATGGAATTCTGTCCCTTGGAAGTTACCTGTATTTTTTTATTGTGGACACAGTGCAAGACCGTTCAGTTCTCTACTTAAACTCTTTCAGTCTGTTGCTTTTAAGTCTTGGTTATCACTGCAAATGATGTTAATATTCTTATGAGAAGGAAAAAAGATGACTAATTTCTGTAAAATAAAAATCCTGTAAAATAACACCTGATTTTAAAAAAAGAATTTAGCGATTACAGATGTAGGAAACGACTGTCATTGTTGTCTTACAATGTAATGTTTATTTAAATTATGACACTACACACTTAATTGTTGATGGTTACACCTTGATGTAGATCTTCATGCATGAATTGTCAATTTCTGAATTGGCATTCATTGGCCATTTCAAAGTCCAACAATCTGCTTTGTGTTAATGTAGTTGTGCCTTAAGTCGCAATTTTTTTCATGTTTTTATCTTTTGTTCAGCTGAGTTCGCAGACGTGCTCAGTTAGATGTTAGACTGCCACTTTATACACAAATGGATCAGTGAATTCAATTATTGTCAGGAAGCAGTGTTATGTCCAGATGTAACCTTCATTTTCTAATTGCTAATGGTAAATAAAATTAGGTGTTTCTCTTTTTTTTTCTTCTGTTATTCTTGAGCTTCATTTTGTGTTATTTCAGAATGTTTCTTTGTGCTTTGTATCATCTAAATAGAAGTGTTCTCTTACTATATTTGAGTTTATTTGTGCTTGACACACTTGGTCGCTCCAATTAAATGATCACATCTGCAACACGGCTGTTATTGAACTGTATGCAGTGTCCCACATTTTAAACATCTATCCAGTTCCAGTTTCCAGTTCCTTTATTGGCATCCTGTCGTAGCAGCTGCTATAATTCAACCACACTAACTAGCAGCATGTATTTGCTGTTTATTGATTATTCGTTTATTTATTAGAGAAAAGGCAGCATCGCAAACACTAACTTTATTGTAAACAGGTTTAGTAGTGCATATAAAGGGTATTTTTTATAAAATGTGAGGACATTGTTCATGAAAAAAGAATAAAATATGAAAATATTTCTATTGGCGATTTACAAAACGAAATCACTCATTTGTCCTTTGACTGTGCTGCGTTCCTGGCTGCTCGTTGATCCTTCTAAATCTGCGAAGATTCGAGCCAGAAGCTGGAGCTCCGAACATGAGCTTCCTTAGCCACCGATCTTGCCACTGCTGCTACTGCCTCTTCTATTTTAGAAATCCATGTTTTCTGAAAAACAAGGTTGGGTACTTGGTTGAATATCCTGAGAGAAAATGAATGTGAAACATTAAAAAGGGGGGTTCATGGTGAATTCAATAAGCCACTAAAATAAATGTAGAGAAGGTCAAGTAGAAACTACGTGACTGATCCTGTATTTGTGCCCTACTCCTTACGTCGGGTTTGGACTGAAAATATTCCTGTATTGCTCCATAAACAAGTTTCTGTAGAAGGAGGTGTAACATGCACGCTTGTGATAAAGCCAATTCTGCTCTTGCCCGAGAGGACTTGTGATTCAAATGCAGTCTTGCTCTGAAATGAGCAGAGGTGAAACTGAAGTGATGCACAGTACGTGCCCCAACAGAACTGTGTGGCAGCGTGGTGTCCTGTGTCACGCCAACCATGGCAGAGGTGTGAGAAGGCCAGCCCGTCTACATTTGAGAGGGCTTTTTTTTAAACCACTGGGTTAGAAGTCTTCATTTTCACATTTGTGGAAGATGAAATAATTCCTCCCTCGGAGTGTGCTGTGCTTTCTTAAAATTTAAAATAAAAAAAACGGGGGCTTATGTTTATTTCAGGTTTCAAATGATGTTTTTACCAGCCTCACTATGTAGATGGACAGGTTATCATATAAAATGAAGAGCCTTCTTGGGAGTGAAGAGTTTTTGTATTGCAAACTTTCCTCCATCCATTTTCTAACCTCTCCTTCCAGAACAGGGTCGCGGGGGAGCTGGAGCCTATCCCAGCAAGCAACAGGCGCAAGACTGGATAGACACTGGCCAGGACACCATTCCATCACAGCACAGACAGACACACCAGGGCAGGTTTTCCCAGAAGCCAATTAACCTATCAGTTTTTGGACTGTGGGAAGAAACTCATGCATTAGGAAACATTTATGCAGATGCTTTTAGGAGTGAAAAGGTATAAATGTGTGTATATATATATTTAAAGTAGCAGGATCAGTTCCAGAGGTCTACTCATGAAGTGTCTATTTCCTAGAACTGTTTTGGTAGTTCACGCTAGAACTAGGTTCAGTTCTGCCTGTAATCTGAACCTGTTACTTTTGGAATACTAAAACTGATGGGGTGCTTTTGGGATTTCCAGGACGGCAAAAAAATGCTTCTTTTGTACTTCACCTTGCTGGCCTCGGATTGAGCTTGCAGAATGAAGGCTCCAGTGCATTGCTGGTATCTGTTCTGATGCATTAAAATGAAGGGGTTGCGCAGTCCAGATGCTGAAGTAAAAAAAGAGTTTAAAATGAAGAAACCTGCTAGCACAAATAAACATACTGTTCAGAGTGTAGCCGAAAAACAAATAGTGGCGCACAGGAACACACATTCTGGCCGCCTCACCCAGCATGTTCATTGTAAACATCAGCGTTTAAGATCTTCTCAAGCAGCAGCCTTGTGGCAGCAGGCTCAGCTCACTCATTGCACAAGGTGACATGACTAAATATATATCGGGAGGCAGGGAATGGATGTCCAAAATACATAACATCTTTGTCTTTTTGTCACTTTATCACATTACCACTGGCTGCAAAGTATTATTCCACTGCATGTCCATGAACTTGGGTTACCGCTAACCTTCCTTGAACTCTGACATTCGCTGACGCACTGTAGTCAATAGTTTTCACAGGTTGTATTTCTTCATTAACAATTCCCTTTATCATTCTACCCCAAGTCTAGCCATCACTGATACTCATCCATTAAAAAAAGGAAAAAAGTCTGCAATATATTCAGTAACTGAAGGTTCTTCGCAAGTAACTTATTTCAAACTTGATTATGTTGAATACACTTGATTAACTGTGCATCGCTTACACTATAGCCTTTTCTAAGATCTGTTAAGACTTACATCAGTTAACTAACCTGCCAGAAATACTGCATCATACTGTGATTCCAATATTACAGAAGCCAAAATATTTTTTTATCTTACCTGCAAAAAAATCCACATTAATGTACACATATTTGGGTATGCATTCTGCCAAAAATCTTTCATTAAAATCTAAGCAGTTACAAACATTTTGTGGCATATTTATTCTTTTCTGACCGCTCCTGTTGTTCTACATGAAAATTAGGTTATTTTTAACAACACCGGTGGAGAATTTTAAGTTTATGACCAGGCCCCAACTCAAAGCATACTTCTGATATTGGAGTGGTTCCTTCTTACAGAAGCACTACCCCTGGTAGTCTTAAGACCTCATCTGATCTTAGACGCTTAGCAAAGCTGGGCCAGGGCAGCATAGAGATTGAAGGCCATCAAAGGAAAACCAGGCTGCAGCTGTAAATGGTGTTGGACAGGTAGGTGGTGCTCTTCCCTCAGAATCAGAATTTCCAAAACAAACCCAGCAGGGCAAGCAGAGAGACAGTGATGGAGGGTACTACTAAAAATAAACTATTTTCTAGTTAACATAGTGGGGATGTTACCGTGGTGTGCTTTCATTTTGGGCTTGCATATTTTAGTGTCCTTAAAGTATATCCTTAATTCAGCTGAAGCAATTTCTCAGTCCTCCCTCTGATCTAATGTACAGTGGGATTTTGGTGCACAATGGCTTCTGCATTACCCAGGTTGGTGAAGTGTATTTCCTTAAAGAGCTGTGGGAATAATATATACCCAAGGAAATATTTGCTTCTTTTTACAAAGAGTTGTGAGTGTCTGGAAGAGCCTTGGCCTCCTGAATTCACCTTCACACCTCCTGCCGAACGTTCCTCAGCCTTATCCGAACAATTTCCAATTGTCGTTGCTGCATCTTTTTTTGGGGCTAAATTTGGGAGCAAAAATCCATGCTTATTCAATTCGATAATATCTCTGTGGTCCACAATATCAGTAAAGGAAGGTCACCTTACCAGTATATTATGAAATCTCACAGACGTCTCAAGTGGATTTCTCTCGCAAACCAATTCCATCTCGTTGCAGTGCATATCCCAGGTTATCTTAACAGAACAGCTGATTCTCTATCTCACTTTATCTCGCTTTCAATTTCAGGATGTATTTAGGATGCTGGTCACACCTAGATTTTTCAGAGCTGGTGCTTGGGGTCCCACTTGGTTTTTTGGGGGGTCCTAGCCTCCCCATCCTATGGCCAGGAGGTTGGCCCTCAGCCAAACGAGTTTTCACTAAATTCAATAAACGATTCTACTGTCGCACAAACTTTGGCTGCTGTTCCTCGTGAAATCTTATTACTAACTCGATGAAGGGTTTGATTGCATTACTGTGGGCTCGACTGGAACAAAAACCAAGAGGTGTGTGGCTCACCAGGACCAGGACTAGAAAGCAGTGCCCTGGAAACTAATTATTCCATTACAGACAGGGAATCTGTAAAAAAAATATTTCTTGACCTATTGTGAAATTCACGTGACAAGTCTTTGAGATTATTCAGAACGTACAGCATTTGTCCAAGATGGCTCATTCCATAGATTATCTAGGTAAAACTAAAATTTTGTCAAGATGTTTCTTAAAGGAGTCCAGAATTAGGGCCTTAACCACCTGGCTGTAAGGCCTCTTCCAAATAACCACTGCTCTTTGAGTAAAGAAGTGCCCGGCTCATCCTAAATGAATTTTGAATTGGGACCCTGTGTCCCTGTTTCACTACTGAGTAAATACTGAGGGCCAGACCCCTGTGTTGGTTTCTTCTCAACTTCCTTTGTTCTAGACTGGAGAGATTTTGTTCACTTAACATGTCTGTATATGACACTCCATTGATACCAGGATTCACTTTTGTTGCTCGTCTTTGAACTCTAAGGCTATAATGCATTTTGGGGTAGGATGAACACAAAACTGAACACAATATAATGTGTGATCATACTAGCACAAACAAAAAGCTTCATCATAACTTTACTGGACTAAATTTCTACATTTTTTGCTATTCACCGAATCGTGCTGTTTGCTTTTTTATGGCTTTCCCATATTGTCCTGATGAGGACTACACAGCTCCAAATCATCCCATGGAATACACTCTAAAGGTTGCCTTTATCCTGTGGGATATTTGGCAGGGAGACGCACTGGGAGAGTTCAGAGTGACCAATGGTAATAGGGGATGTGATAACAGGGGATGTGGGTTGGGGAGGCTATCAGTACAACTAAAAAAACACACAGTCCTGGATCTTTTTTTGTTCCTGTGTTTCAAAATTATCCCTCCTTGTTTTAGAAGAAGGCATTAAAAGTTCGCTCTCTACTCACCGGTGTTTCACTTTTAATAATCTCAGGCTACAATGTATGATATTTGTTGCACCTTCTGCAGTACTTATCAATGTTAAATTTCATTGGTCTTGTGTCTGCTCAATCCATGGCTTCTTATACTTGTTTTGTAAGTGTCTTGTTAATGTTTCTGTGTTTACCACTCCTCCCTATTTAACTGTACCAGTAGCTGAAATGCCGACATAGAACAGGATCAGTAATGGGTCCAAAAAGGATCCCTGCAGCACACCACTGCTTGCATGTGCTCACGTAGAAATTGCTCCTTAAGATGATACACTATTAACTGTTTGCAAGCATATTCTCCTTCCATGAGCATGCATTACTCTGGATTCCTATTTTTTAATTTGATCATCCTTAATTAATGAGGGACTTTATCAAAAGTTTTCTGGACATCTAAATATAACGGTACCTGCTCTAGTCCTCTCACTGTTTCTTTGAACAAATCTATCAATCAGTTACACAGAAAATTCCCTTTTTAAAATTTATGTTGGCTCTTATAATACCTTTATCTATAAATTCCAAAAAATGAATTATAACACAAGTAAGATTGAAAGGTGTGTCTCTCTTTTTATAAACGGGTTACATCTGCAAATTCTCCAATCTGTGCGTAAAGCTCCCATTCTAAGTGAGAGCTGAAATTGAAATATGCACTACAAAGAGTCTAAGAATAACATCCCTGATTTGTGTGACAGCAAAAATGCCAGCAGGTCCAGGTAATCCGTTGATGTTTACCCCAGGCCCTGTAAACCTCATTGTTAGTTGTATTAAAATTACTCAACACTTCTGTTGTTCTAAAACATTGGGTATGCTATTGCCATCATCTATTGTAAAAGTACAGTATGTGTAAAATACTAATTTAGCATGTTTACTCTACTTTTATCACCTTAAAGAAGTATAATAAAATCTTTATCTTCTGAGATTAATCCAACATTATCTTTTAAACTGTTTACTGTCATGTTACAGCTCTTTTATGGTTGTAGTCCTGAAAATTGCTTTGCATTATTTTTTGCCTCTAATCCTGTATTATTTTCTTTCTCCTTCTTGACAGTTCTAATATCTGTTTTTTAGCTGTGTCTGACGTTTTTCTGTCTTTGAATCCTAGGCCCTTTTATTGCAATCTGTAATCTGTGAATTGTTCTCTTCCTTTGAATGGTTAGGCCATAAGTCTCTAGACTTTGCCTTCATTGTTCTATGGATGAATTCACTTTGTCCCTGAAATGTTAACCCTATATCCATAAGTTCCCAGTTCACCACCTGTAATCCCTGCCTCAATCCTTTTCTAAATGTTTAAATTATTTGTAACTCTTGTATTTGAGATTCAGGATATGCACTGCACTATATTCTTGCACTATACTGGGGCCGGCACTGTAGTCTGTAAACTGAAGACTAACTCTTATCACATACTGTATACTGTACAGTACATGTCAGATATATACAGGAAAGAAGGGTAGCTCTGAATTCAAGCAGCTCGTCCTAGCCACAGACTCAAGTGAATTATTGAAACAGAAGGCCTCTGTAACTATCAATACATATTAATACTGCCTGTGGAGCAATGATACTGTGTTAAAGTTCTTTTAACCTCACCTGTGGCATTCAGTTGATCAACATTTTTTATCAGCAGTCGGTCAAGCGACATAGGCTGATCCAGAACAGTAAATGTGCCGCCTTCTTTAAAAATGCTCTGAAACTCCTGGTTTGCTGATGGACACAAAGTATTTATATCTGTCCCCACAGATTTCTGAAAGAAGAGAAGATTCAAATTGAGGGAAAAACAGGAGTGTAATTCAATCCTGGTCGTTCCGACCAATAACCTAAATGTTCGTTTTATGAACAAATATACAAGAATTCTTCACCCATTTCTTTTGGGCCTTCAGCAACTTAGAAAATCTTTCAAAGTATATTTATTTTTACCTGAGGTTTGGCTGCTTTTCTTAAATGTGAAATAATTAGGTAAGGGTGAATTGCAAATTTCAAATAGTAACTACAGTGATTATTATTATACAGTATATATGCAAACAATTCTATCAATACTTTATGAAAATATAGAGCACTGAAAATATTACATTTCTATACCATAAGCTCCTCCCAAGAAGAGAAAGAAAATACACAACACTCCTGGTCAAATTATTGTTTGGAGCATTTGGAATAGTGGTTTTGCTAAATGCAAAAATCTTAGTACAGTACTAAAACCCCAAAACATTAAATACTACTGCAATAGGATGGGATCTTTTTAGACAGGCACCATTATCAACAGCTGATATCAATTTTACCAGTTCTTACCTTTTTACTCCTTTTAATCTTGGTTATCAAGAGGAATTCATCAAACAGGAACAGGTAGACATCTTGCAGCTTTGCGTTTTCTGGTAATCCAAGTAAGATATGTTTCGATAAGGGCACAGAAATCCTCACAATTTGTCGTACTGCAATGGGTTCAGTAAGATTCCACTATTATAGTACCCACCTGTAAGAACTAACTTTCCCTCATGTAAAAGATTTCGGTTGGCCACAAGGTTTTCAGGAGTTACGGGCTTTAGAAGATACTTTAGATTCTGGGAACAAAGAAAGGAACTAGTAGAACAAACAATTATGTTATCTATCCATCCATTTTCTAACTGCCTCTTCCACTTCCAGGGTTACATATTCTGTGCAAAGCAGGTTACACCCTGGACAGGACACCAGTTCATCACAGGGCACATAAACATACTGTACACACACA